>NW_027044844.1:0-4000 GCF_964019385.1 Sycon ciliatum | reverse complement strand
TATACCTCAATGTGTGCCGTGTCCTCTCCCGGGCTTTTACGACTCCCTGGTTACGACAGTACAAAACGGGCCCACTTGGTTTTTGTACAGGAGATGGCGCTTCCCGGGACTTTCCCGTTCTCAACGTTCAAAATTTGTACTCAAGGAGGTGTATTTTGAACGCAATCTCTGCTCAGTTGGGTCTCCAAAGCACCACTTCTGATCACCGCGTCGAGCTGTCCTCGCGGCTACAGTTGCGCAACATCCTGACCATGCTTCGCCAAAGAAAAAAGTAGTGAATTTGAGCTTTCCTTCGCTGAGAAAAGCCATTCTTCATGGAAATTTGTCTCTGAAGTTGTTGCCGTTCGATCGTTCTAGTCACCGAAGTTTGTTGCCTCCTTGAGGTGCTCAACGAGTTTTCGTCACGTCAAGGATAGTTTTGCCGAGGAGAAGAGTATCTGTGTAGCTGTTTTTTGTTACTGCTGGGGCCCCGCTGATTCCTTGTTGGCCCCGCTGGGTCCAAATCTCTAGCAACATTTAGTGGAAATTGTTATTTATTCAGTGGGTTTGAAATGGAAAAACACCAAGAAAATACAGCTGGTATGCAGATTAGGCGGTGACACACACAGGGCCTTCCCTATCAAAATAATAAATTCTACTACTACTACTACTACTACACACACACACACACACATCAACACACAAAAAGTCCACGGGGGCACACAACCACACAAAGAAAGTGTTGGAGCTCGAGCACCCACACCCACACATACTAACATGGTGTGGGCGCAAATGTGTGCTTTTAAAACACACACAGGCGCGCACACACACACACACAGATGTGTGCACGATCGCACACGCGCATACACACAGGCACACAAAGTGAGGGCGCTGGTGCACGTACACACACACACACACACACACATATCACCGTCATAGCCATCTCCTTTAAAGGGGCACTCCGGCTTCATTTTCGACGCCGAGTTTTCGATGCCAAGACGAAGGTAGGTGAAAGAGAAGACCCCTCGAACAAGAACGAGTCTTCAGAAGCGATCGAGTCGAGCAGGAAGACGACTTTTGAATTTCGCCGAGCGAGCGCTGATGACGTAATGAGGGATTAGCTTGCCAGTGGAAATGCATCTGCGCACATACATTTCACACACATTTTGGCCAATTTTCAATCGAAAAGGAGGTTGTTTGCTATGTTCTCCGAACGTCGTGAGCGATCCCGCCTTCTATACCCTTCCAGGCACCCTGAAGGTCCTCCAGAGGAGAATTTATCTCCAGCAAAGCGTTGTTGATCCGCTAAATTCGTCTCGAGACATATTCACCCAGTGCATGCAGTGCTGATAAATGTAGAATGTTGAATCTGTGATAATTGTCGACGATGGAGAGAGAGGTTGATAGCCGCTGTCGCAGGGAGAGTGAAGCTGCTGGAAGTAACAATGGGGAGCCCGTTTGTATCACCTGAATAACCAGACTTCAAAGCAGCTTGACCAAATCGGAGGGTGCCTCGTAACGTTGCTTATCGTGAATATTACACCGACATGAATTACTACAAGTATACTGGTGAGTTTTTATCTTATTTTGTTCGTATGCTAGTACCCTGGCCTGGAGTTCTTGTTAGCAAATTCTTATTCCCAGGCGTTTTCTAAACATTCCGTGTAGTACTGAATACGTGATCAAGTATTCCGATTTGGGTAGCATATGATGTGGAATTTGGACATGTATTTTATAAAAAAATTCTATTTTCCGAATAGAGCGTTTGTAGAGAAATGGTTGCCCAAATACAACAAAATTGATTCTGCAGTTCTACAACTTGTACTGAAATCCAGTCAAAGTAAAAATGATTCTTCATGACAGTTGGGGTCAATGAAATCTGATCCAGGCATAACGAATGGTGACGCCTGCCACCTCCGGAACGAATGCCCATTTGGTGGGGGATACCAAAGTACTCGAATGTGGTGCGTGTTTCAATGTGGCATTTGGAAGTTTTATATGATCTCTGGTCAATGCAATATACGATATCCATCATGAATTGCAGGCCTCGAACGCAACTCAGACCAGAGTTGGCAGTTCCCTAAGTCAGATGCTTTATTATTCCATGGCCCCAGCTGTAGTTACACAGGTTTTTTTGCACATTATTCTTGAAGTCGATAGATAGATACTAATGGCCACAAACAAACAACGGCAGTTCAAACTTCACTGATGTGTTCATGAGCTGAGAGATTTCTCTCCACTATTTCTGTTGTGCACACAGGTCTGTCCAATATGCATTGACCGTATTGGGTATGGCATCTGCTCTGAGAAGGGAATCGCTGGAGCCACAGTCCAACTATACAGGCTTTCAAGAAACAGAGAGGAGCCACCTTTGCAAGCTGATACCTGATGTGTACCGACAGAATTCTCACGAGATACCTTACGGACTACGTGTGGTGTATACTTCATAGTACTCCTTCGACTACTGTCTAGAATCAAGTCGACTGAAACAAGTTCAAACAGCTCTGGCTTCAAACGAGCCGTCGATTAGACAAACAAAACATTCTCTCATATACTAGAGCACTCTGACAACTCACGACCTATTCCTAACGATTGCCACCGCTTACAAATACAGTCAACTTCGCTTATAACGACACTCGGCGAGGCATCAAAAAGGTGTCCTTATTCGCGAAGTGTCGTTATACCCGAAGTCTCATTATATGTATTAAAGTTGGAACGGACTTTGCTCTGGGCATGGAAATTCTGTCCTTATTCGCGAATTGTCGTTATATCCGCAGTCGTTATTAGCGAAGTTGACTGTATGTAGAGTGCTGATTGGAATGTGCTCACAATCTCAACAATTCAGTGCTATAATTATTTGAACAATGTGTTAGATATTATTCCACTTTTTCTTCCATAAATGTTGTATCCACATATAATCCAAAGTGCTGCAAAGTTTCAGAGTTCTCAGGATATCAAACAAAAGTATTTCAAATACAGTGAAATTGTTCGTGGACATTATAGCGTAACTTGTAGTTCCCTGGTCCTTTTCTTTGCTATAAATTAATCCTTTGCTCTCTCCCGGCGAATCCAACAGTGAAATTGTTAGTTCATATTTATAATGTGGGTATGTGGGAGGGGAGGGGGGGGAGGGGGGTGGTTAACATATTTCTATAGGGGACCTGCAACTGTAATACCACAGTACAGTAGCCGGCAAATGTGTAGAAAACAGATATGCATGTTCACATCATTGTACATGGACGGGCGCAGCAGGCCGAAGCTATCAGCCACAACAGGATTTACAATCACCTAGAGATACTTGAGCTATTCCAGTATTCTCCGTGAGCTGTCCCAATCCACAATGGTTCACGCCACCATTATTCTGGTAGTGTCCATGTGCACAATTCCAAGACCACATATTCTTCAGCAATTTGTGCCACGGCAAAAGACAATGCTTGACTCGGTCACTGGGGCTGTCAAACTTCCGATCACAAATGAACTTCAATTTCTCATCCACAGCTGGGCGAAGATTGTGGCGTTGAATTCCATAACGCACCTTCTTGCTGCCATGCAGGACTATGTTGAGAGAAGTGAACATATTTTTACTAAAAACAACAGCCACTGAAGAGGATAGCCTTGGGTGAATTTCCTGCAGGTACACTTTGTTAGTCGGTCCACTGGTCGGTCTCCATATCGTCAAGTTCAGAAATCACCTGTACTACTACACATCTTGTGGAAGGGATCCTGCTCGAATAATTTTCTGGTCATAAAATTCACTAAACTGAGGGCGAGACAAATAGTCAGTACTCCCCGATTCCGTCAAGCTGCTTTGAAGTCTCGATGCTCATGCCGGTGATGCTAACAAGGCCCCGTTGTTACTTCCAGCAGCTTCACTTTCCCTGCTACAGCGGCTATCAACCTCTCTCTCCATCGTCGACAATTATCACAGATTCAACATTCTACATTTATCAGCACTGCACTGGGTGAATATGTCTCGAGACGAATTTAGCGGATCAACAACGCTTTGCTGGAGATAAATTCT
>NW_027044843.1:0-1000 GCF_964019385.1 Sycon ciliatum | reverse complement strand
AACTTGGTTTCGAATGTTGTCACCGGCAGACCATGCAATTACTAGTACAGTAGTAGGTACAAGACGTATACTACTAGTACTTAGTAGTAGAAAGTTGCGCTTGTAGCAAGAGCAAGACCATCAGTTCTCCGTGACCCATTTGTGCAGTGTATCCAGTGATAGCATTTGGGGGGATTTTCCCCTAACACTACAATGCCAGTGAACAGACGAAGCGAGGTTGGACATCTGTGCAAGACAAGAGGTTCAGCCTGGTCTAGGCACCGGCCGATTATGCCGGCATGGCATTTGGTGGTTGAAAATGTTGAGCATAATTTGGCATCCTTTTGGAGGTAGGAGCATAACTACATGATTGTACCACAGTTCTAGTATGTAGACTACACAATTGTGTACAATGCACCTGATCAGTGCTGGTGCCAGTGGTGGTCTGCATGGTAAAGGGTTCGGAGGTCATGCAGATAGTGTTTTCAATGACAAGCAGGGGAGAAATCATGGCAACACACTATTGTATGCTCGAACTCGTCTTCTTCAAAAAGTAACGTTCTTCCTCACACTGATACAGTACACATGGTACATGTAGCAGAAGATGCGAGTGAATCAGCCTTTATCAGGTACTGTACATTGTATCCTGGGGCAGACGAGATAGTGACGGGTAGTCCGCAAAACTTCGCGTACATGTACGTAGAGTCTACAGTCATTATGCATGTAATGTTACGAAGTCATAATAAGACCTCTCGATGTTGGCAGCCATGACTGTGCAGTCTATGGATATTGCTCTAATAAAAAAATCGAGGTACTATAGTTGATCACGGTTCGGTCATGATGGAAGGAGTGGTGGAGCTACGGGAGAGATTTTTTTTTTTTTTTTTTTACTATTGAACACTCACTGCGTGATGAACTAAAATGAGGAGAAGAACTCGACACAATGGTACATATCCAGCAGGACGGAGTGGGTGGGACCTGTGAAGCTCAGCCGACCAAGGGTCTCGGCATCACAGCTGCA
>NW_027044842.1:0-5000 GCF_964019385.1 Sycon ciliatum | reverse complement strand
CCTTGGAATGTAGCTTGTGCTCCGCTCGATGGCGCTTACCTTCCCCTCTTTGGAATTAGCACTAATATCCATGAACCTTCCAAGTGATTAGTTAGTTGGAAGGTCGTTGGTTAGCGCTATCGAGCAATGCTCAGGCTGACTTTCATGCCTTGGAATGTTTCAATACGAGTACTCCTTGTCCATTGTGTGCTACATTGTGCACATCTGAATGTTCAAAATATGATTTGGTTGGTGGACTCCATCATAATAACGTTAACTTGTGCCCACATTTGTCCATGTTACAATATTTCAGCTATCTTCTCTTTAATCCACTGTTCTTGTTCCTTTCCCTTTGCCTGTATTTCACCAGATCATCGCAGATGAGGAGGCTTGAAAGTATACTTGTGAAACCGAAAACTTTCAAGATGTTCGTAAAGAGCCTGAAGTGTGTCCTTTTGCTGACCACATATATATATTCACACATACAATAAGACGCCTTGTTCATCGGTTGCAAGGATCTAGGAACAGTGCAGTAGTGCGCCCTCCGCTTTGTGAAGAAAGCAAGAGATAGTGAGAGAGAGAGAGTGAGCGAGAGTTAGAGAGAGAGAGAGTGAGAGAGCGTGAGAGAGAGTGTGGGAGAGTGAGAGAGTGAGAGAGAGTGAGCGAGAGACGTGAGAGTGTGAGAGAGAAAGACAGAGAGGGAGCGAGCGAGAGCGAGAGAGAGAGAGAGAGAGAGAGAGAGAGAGAGAGAGAGAGAGAGAGAGAGAGAGAGAGAGAGAGAGAGAGAGAGAGAGAGAGAGAGAAAGAGAGAGAGAGAGAGAGAGACTGAGAGAGTGAGCGCGAGTGTGTGAGAGTGTGTGAGAGAGAGAGAGAGAGAGAGAGAGAGAGAGAGAGAGAGAGAGAGAGAGAGAGAGAGAGAGAGAGAGAGAGAGAGAGAGAGAGAGAGAGAGAGACAGAGAAAGAGAGAGAGAGAGACAGAGACAGAGACAGAGACAGAGACAGAGACAGAGACAGAGAAAGATAGAGAGAGAGGAAGAAACCGCAACATTAGAACACAAAATTATTGCAAGCAAACGTCTCGACAATCGACTACTACTAGTACTAGTACTACATGTACTAGTATTTTAAACTGACACTCGACATAGTCACGAAAGTGTGCTCCGGATAGGATGGCACTTGGCAGTTGACTGGTGACGTGACCTTGCCAGTCTGTCAAGACTCAAGTGTCAGGTCAGGCAGGAAGCGTTAGCTAGTATACCGCCAAAAAGACACGTCCCAACCTGAGTATACTTCGTACGGAGTAATTTATTTGTTCGTAGTACTGTAATTACTAAGGGGCCGTCCGTAATTATCGAACGTTTTTCACCAAACGAATTATTTTAGTTTAGACCCAAGCCCTCCCTCCCTCCCCCTCAGAACGTAAAAAAAGGTTGACATATGCATGCATAATGCAACAAAAGTTGCAGGTGTGCAACTGCTCCTGCGACCATGTACATGTATCAATGTTTTCTGAAACGAAATTGGTCAAACCCCTCCCACCCCATAACGAAATTATTTCGTTTTATGAAAAAAGTTCGATATTTCTGGACGACCCCTAATTAGTTCGAAATGCCACATGTGGAAGGAAACGCTGGCAGCTAGCTCATCGTGCTGACGCTGGACGAGTACAGTGTTTTAAAAGCGCGCGTTTTAGAACACGGCTTTTATTTTGGCCTCCACCCTGTTGTTTTCGCGACCTGTCCATGCGAATGAGAGTCTTGTCTTGGGAGGATCTAGTATGACTACTAGTACTAGTACATGTACTAGTATTCTCTAAGTCTTGATGACGCTGTGTACATGCACTACTGGCCAACACCAAGATGACTTTGGCCTGGCACTCAGCCGGCGGGGTCATTCGCCGGTGAACGGAACAGACATCTGGATGGGATAAAAATGCCAGGAGAACCTGGTATTGAACAGGATTCATAAACACAGTCTACGAAAGCAGCGAAGCTACCTTCTTAGCTCTAGATGCAGTACTAGTATCTCCGTCTCTATTTCTCTCTCTCTCTCTCTCCTCTTATCTCTCTCTCTCTCCTCTTATCTCTCTCTCTCTCTCTCTCTCTCTCTCTCTCTCTCTCTCTCTCTCTCTCTCTCTCTCTCTCTCTCTCTCTCTCTCTCTCTCTCTCTCTCACATACATGACAAGCAGCAATGCCCGGTCATTATACACCACCCAAACAATAAACCAGCTAAACGGTTACACAGACATATTCTAGTATGCCTTCGTACTGAATCGTAGTGAAGGCAACACAGCCGTTGTGTTTGGAATGGAAACTACAGACAAAGTCCAGCTAGTGCCAGTAGTGGCACGAACAAGACATCGGAAAAGTCATCGGAAAAGCAGCCAGGAATGTGATAAGCGAGCAACTATGTCCAGAACAAGCCTGCATCTAGCCATTCTGGCAGTCTGATCGGGGCGTCTTCTTCTCTTGAAAACATTCTTCTGTCTTGTTCGCCCAGAGTGTAGGGTGTCCTGTAAACATGGTAGCTATGTGTACACGAACCTGAGTCATCCAAACATAACAGCATTGCTTATACTCAAAAATGGAAGTGTTCGCCGCCTGTGCACGTACGTACAGTGGGGCGACGATGTACTCGCCATTTTCCGAGGGAAACAACAGAGTACTACTAGTACTACATGTAGTAGTACTCTTCGGCATTACATACAGTACTAGTATACGTACAAGCAAGAGTACATAACTCTTGGTACAAGTACAATCATAATTGTTAGATTGACAGTATGAAACAAGGACTTATTAGGTGGAGGACACTGTGTTCGGAAACAGTGAGCTTACTACAACCTTCCGCGGTTGCACGTTGGCAGAGCCCCAGTCCCATGTGCAGTGTAGATCTACTTGTATATCATCAGTTGAGGGTGTTGAAAAGGAAGTGTGCTATGGAAATCCATAATGGAACGATGGAGTACTTCAAGTATATTTTTCAGCTCTAGTCTCATACAAGTAAGAGGCTAGTAGTCAACTTGTTTTATTCAAAGCCCAAAAGGAAAAGGAAAGATTAGAACAATGAAAGGATCGGTCACGCAATACGGGTAATTCCCATCAACAGGCTAGTAGTACTAGTAGTACTACAGCACTGTACTAAGTGTACTCTGGGTACCCCCAGGCAGGGGTTATTGTACTCTTGGAGTCTTGGTAAGACCAAGAGTACATAAGTTATGTACTCTTGGTAAGACCGATACATGGCGGGAATCATGCAGACATATGCCGCGTGAGTTGTGGCAAAGGACGTTTGAAGTAGTTTTTGTAACAAAACGTGAATACCACTGTGGTTACTACAGGTCACCTGTTTCTGGTTTCAGAGCATTACACATGTACTATATTCCGCGGGAAGAGAAGTGTGGATATGGATATTAAAAATGGAAGAGGGAGGGTGAAAGAAGAAGCATTTCAGTGAGACTATCGGGAGAAATGGATAACACTCAGTGCTATACATGTACATGTAGGTACTGCACTCATGGGGAACTATTGTAACAATACAATCAGAGTGTAGTGTCACAGGAAGCCTCAGCCTGGTCACTGGTGGTACTCTTGACCAACACTTTTTTTTAAGTAATGCCACTAATGGTAAATAGCCCACAGAGAGTCGAAGCATTGAGCCCACAGAGAGTCGAAGCATTGAGCCCACAGAGAGTAGCACAGTACGCTCCGTCACCTCCTACTGATACCATCTCCGGAGTCCTTCTGAAATCCAGCATACACTCACTACTGACCCTCCATGTTCGTTCACAGAATGAAGTACTAACAATACATTACGTTGACATGGTGGCCTTTTGTCCTGTGTATGTAGCTGAAACACCTAGCAATGGTCAAGAGCAGGAATTGAATAAGACGCCACCGCTGTAGCTAGTCATCTCACAACGAAGGAGGAACGTTTTCTTTTGTTGTAGGGGGAGATGCCCGGTGATCTTATCAACTCCTTTGTTCTTCCTGTGAGTTGCTGGAGCCAGCAAACTGGTTTTCTCTGTGCCCCAAGTCAAGAGCTCACGGATGTGCACGTACTAGTACGCTTCTTCTGGTCCATTGGAAGGAGCCGAAGGACGTGTGTGGCGTCTTTCCACGCTGTCAGTACTCGTAGCCGGAGCGGATCAGCGTTTAGTTAGCTAGTCAGTCCGTCAGCTCACTGCATCAATGGCCAACACTCGTCCACCTATCAAACACCTTTGTCTTCTCCGCACGACACGCAACCGGGCGTAAAAAAGCAACGCCTTTGCGCATGCTCCCCGCACCCGCGAACGGCGCGAAGACCCGAGGGGAAACCCATCATACAGTCTTGTCACAGAGTACCTGCACGCTGCAGTGGGTAGCACAGATCACTGGTACGTAACCCGCACGCATAAGCACTGTCAACCCTGGGCAGTACTAGTAGTTGCCAGCACTGTAGTAGTAGTACGAGTAGTAGTCAGCTGCGAAAACGCGATGCAGGTGCACGGAGCGCCTCCTACAGACTACACTCAGTAGCCCTTGTTGAGCATGATTGTAACTTTCTTGCGCACACGCGCCACAAGTAACTAATTAGTGACATACATGTACCTTTTGTACAATAATTATGGCAGGCCCACCCATAGTACGGCCAACTGATGGCGCACGTTCAACTGCTGAACACAGCATGCATATCACCACGGCCACATCATTATGTACGTGCACACTGTGCGTAATGAGAATCTAATGACACGCCAACAACAATAACACAACACAGTCACTACGTTACTTTTCCCTTTTCCATTCCCTCATAGCAAGTACCGTACTCAGTAGTGAACAACAGTGTTGTTATAGTAAAAAATGTATGTATGTACTGTAATACTGCACACGTCACAGTAAGTTGTAGGACACAGAGATCCAATGCAAACTAACTCGTGTACTGACCGATTACTTTACCACTTCGAAAGACTAGTTTAATGTACACGACGTCGTATTCGTGGCCGAAGCGAAAGACTAGAGCTGAATTCATGAAGAAGTACCTG
>NW_027044841.1:56247-117747 GCF_964019385.1 Sycon ciliatum | reverse complement strand
TGACCATCTTGCTCTCAAAAACGAAGTAGTAAGTTACTACTACCTGCCCTCAACTGCCATACCAAGCGTAGACGATGGCAGACCCGTGTGTTTGAATCGGAGACGATCTGACGAGTTTGCTGTTTCTGATTCGAGCACCCAATTTTCAAGTAAAAAATCCGAAGGAAATACGACAATTTTGCTGCGTGCTGTAGCTTGTGTTGTACTGCTTGTAGCGCACCCAGGTTCTGAATACCTGCTGGGTGGGTCAAGCCAGACTCTCTTCCCTGTTCCATCGCCTCTCCAAAAGTATATTCTGACATTGTTGAGATTTACAGATGAGAAATTTCACACCTGTCAAATCGTTTCTGATTTGAGCACCCGGGTCTACGGGATAGTCGTCTTTGTCGTACGCGACATCGGCGTTTACGGAGTGTCATTGGCACAAAGCAGACCGTTGACTTGTCACTTGTCAAAAAAGTAAGAACAACGTGTCGACTAAGTGTCGACCACGTGTATAGCGGTACACTCAGCGCGCGCGGTACACTCGTGCCATTCTCGTGTCACAAAACTGGAACATCGAGTACCAGTATGGAAAGGCTTCAAGCCTTTCCAATGTACATGATGTACGTGTTGGTCTACATGATTGTATGGTGTGCGCGTGCATGCATGCTCTTTGCCTTGGGTGCGATCGTGCACACGGGAAACACCTTCCAGTCGCTCACGGCCAGTACCCCCAGCTGTTCATCCGGCCTTTGCTTTGGCGGGCTGGATTCCGCGGTACTGCCCCCGTATACCCGTACACGTAAACATGTCGTGTAAGCGCGCTGGTCATTGTGATAGTACTACTACTAGTACAGTGCTGGCAACTGAAATCCGAGCCCCTGAGCGGTGCGCTCACATCGCAAAGAATGTGAACCCACCGCTCAGGGGGTCGGATTTCAGTTGCCAGCAGTGACTGTCTGTCTTTGTCTTTGTCTCGCTCACCGACGTGCAACCTTTCTCGCATGATTGTTTCTATCGTCGTGTGAGCGCAACTATGATTTTTTTCTCTGGGCAACGATTTTGGCATTGCTATTGTAACAAAGTTAGTTACTATTATTTGTTATTGGAGTGCATGCTCAGCCTAGCTCAGTGAGGCTCAGGTATACTATACTACGATTACTGAGAGGTCGCGAGCAAGCACGCTTGTTCACGTTCTCTGTCTCTGTTTTTGACGAGCCGGGCGAGCTGGCTTGAGTACGACTCCCTGCAGTGCTATGCTGTTCACGAAATACTCTCTCGCCTACACTCCAACTACCTATACCTGTCCATCGCGTGAGGAGTATTGATGGACAAGGGAAGCCGGATAAATCTCCTTTTCACAGAAACTAGCAGTAGACGTAAAGCGTTAGCGATATGTGCAGCTGCAGCTGCAGTGATCATCTTTATGGTTCTCGCATTTTCAACTTCTAATCTGTCACAGACCTGGACCGTGTTGCACAGAATTAGTCCAGGTACCGGCTTCACGCAGGGCGAGGCCAGTCTTCCGTCGCTATTGCAAACTGAGTCGCCACGCCATGGCCGATTGCGTCTTCCCACTCAGTCGATGTTCTTCCTCTACCTCGTGGTGGGCAAGGCGCGTCCGTCTGTCCAATGGAGAAAGCTAAGCAGGCACGCCAATGTCTTCGTCATGTTTTCCAGCTGGAAGGACGACGTCACAGCCCAGTACAAAGATGCATACCATTTAGCTGTCATCTACTATCCAGACTCTACTTGGACGTCAGCAAGAAACTACCTCTACTCGCAAGTCAGTGAACTGGAAAAAGAGCAAACCATCAAGTTTGACTACATCATGTTCGCCGATGAGGACATCCGCATGTACACCAACACGCAGGAGGCGAAGGTGGAAAAGTATTTGAAGGGCACAGTCCAAGCTCTTCTACACCTGCAGGATATCTTGCAACGAGATAAGCCAGCCCGTGCCAGTGCTGAATATGCCAATGACCCCAAGTACCCCATAGGAAAGTTCTCAGCACGGTGCGTGCAAGCATGCTCATTTGACGGCTTGCTTGATATCTACCATCGCACCATTGCAGAGTTCTTGCTCCCGTACGAGACCAAATTCGAGAAGTGGAACTGGCATATATCCATGTATATCATGAACCTGCGGACGCGTGCCCTCGCCGAACCGTACTGCAATCTCTATCGTGAAGTCTTCGTGGATACATCGACTAATGATCATAACAGAGCGTATCCGAGGGATTATAGATACATGAACGAAGCGTATGACTATGCTGCGGCGTGTGTGCACAGAGCCAAGTTATCGCTTTCAACTAGAAGAAATGAGACAGTAAAGGAGACCAGCTTAAAGGCGCTCTTCCGTCCCCCGCCGAACAGCAGTCCGAAGAACTGCTCTACAATACCAGGTGCAGGTGTGGACTATTCTCAACTTCTCGCGGAGAAGCTGACAACTTGGCCAAAGCGGTGCAAAGTGCAGGACTGATGCTGCGTGTCAGATATGTAACAACTCTACTATTGAGTTGTAATTATTCTACTCCTCATTCACTGGTTTGAGGGAAAGACTTAAACGGGAAAAGTCACAAGAAGAAATTGACTGTCACGACCATTGTGATTGTTATCCGTATCGCGTGGGAGTCACATTCATACGGACCTCTGATCTCACACTTTTGGCACTGTCCATGTTTTTCTTAGCTTGAGAGTTTAATTGTTATAATTTCAGTCACCACATTGTGCCAATGTCGTCGTAATAAATCTAAACGGATATCTTAATTCACTCACTTAGGGGTCGTCCGCAATTATCGAAAGTTTTTTCCAATCCGTAGTAGCTTCGAAAGTGGGTGGGTGGGTCAAGGCCAGTTACGGATTGAAAAACTTCCGAAATGACACGTGCGCGTGCCACGTGTACGTCTACGTGTAGCCCCTGTTTTCCACGCGCGGCTGCGCGCGAACTGTCTACTACAAATATTTTTGTAGTTCTGGCAGTTTCTGCGCCCCCGCGCGCGCTTCCTTGGCTGCTCCTGGGCCGGGGATCATAAAGTTCGGCGCATGCGACGGCGAGTCGATACTTTCTATTTTTGAGTTTCACTGTCTCCTTCGTCCAGAGTACCGTCTTCCATGCACTCCTTTGAAGTCCTTCCGTCTAGCGCTGGCGCTGACGACTGTTATTGACTATGTCCAGGCAGGCGACGTTGTTTGGAAAGGCGGTGAAGAAGCAGCCCTTTTTCAAAACCGCTGGTGACTCTGATTGTGTGTCCATCAATAATTTTTTATTACGGACTGGGGGGGGGGGGGGGTGAGGAAAAATTTGAAGCTACTACGGATTGGAAAAAACTTTCGATAATTGCGGACGACCCCTTACCGGGTACCTGGTACGCTCGTCTATTTTTTATTTTTTTATTTTTTTACAAAGACCACTTAAATGCCAAACATGAGATGCTATGGTTGTGGATCGATCATGTTCCCATGAAACATATCACAAACATTCTCTCTCACTCCTGTTCTCATGACTTTCAGTTTGTTGCCTCTCTTTGAAGCTGTACATTGTACTGTTGAGGCAACGAACTAAAAAGGAATCCAAAAACAAAATAATAGTCAGGTAAGCTAATTTGGTAATCGAACGTTTTCGTTCCCTTCTCATCTTGGGACATCCTGTACTTGCCCATGATGAGAAGGGAACGAAAACGTTCGGTTACCTTTTCTTTCAAAAAACAAACAGCTGCACCTTAGCTCCGTGGTTGGAGCATCGCTGGCCTCAAGCGAGGGTCCCTGGTCCGAATCATGGTGGTGACAGTCAATTTTTGCTTCAGACTTTTCCCGTTTGTGTCTTTCCCTCAAATCAGCAAAAACAAACAAAAAGAATACTGCGCCTTGCTCCAGGAAATAATAAATTTCAGTGTTTGCTCTCCAAACAGCAACTGACTTTGATTACCTTCAAAGATTACCTCAAAGGATCAAACAACAACCATTTTCTTCAGTTTTTGTCGGCAGGCTTCTCCCAGTGCTTGGCCAAACCCACACCTCGGAGGAGTACAAAAATGTGACAACTGCCAGATGTCCTCTATTGCTGGCCTTGACCCTCTCAGAGTCACACACACACACACACACACACACACACACACACACACACACACACACACACACACACACACACGCATGCACACGCACGCGCGCACACACACACACACACCATTTGACCATTTGATGCCCATCGCCGGAGCCGATGATAGCGATGCCACAGCCGTAGCCATAGCAGCTCGTGCTGGGATTGCACCATTCAACAGCTTGCAAGGCTGAAGAATTGACCGCCACTATTCAGCCCGGTCTACACCACACAGCTATGAAGTGGCTTTTCTGGCGAGCGAATCCCTGAAAAAGACCACACACGCACGCGCGCCCGCCCGCACGCACGCACGCACCCGCGCGCGTGCGCGTGCGCCCACACACACACACACACACTTGTACTTGCTGCTCACTGCCAAAACTGGTCACGAAATCATGGAATTATGCTTCATGGATTCTCACATTATGCTCATAAAATCCTCATATTATGTTTTGGCACCCGGGGATATTATATTCACTTTGTTGTACTTATGGAGCCTCAAAGTTCGGAAAATTGTGCCTTTTTCGTGCTTGCAAGTTGCAAGTGGCCATAAGTACAACAAAATACATGAGTATCCCCACACGTGACCAAGGTGTCCACGCATGTTAGAGATCAACATGGAAAAGAGAAAACATTACTTCCATCTTCTATTCGTTACTTGATTTCTTTTGTACTTCAGTAAAAATATTATTTCATTGCCAAATTAGTTTGAGTTACCTTTGAAGATCATGTTCAACTGTCTTCGTAATCATCATACTCGTTCAACCGATGTCACCCTCACCCTGCGAATAATCAGCTCATCTCTCCCGTAGCTCCACTTCTCCTTCCATCATGACCGAACATCAACTATACATCAATTTAGAGCAATATCCATAGCCTGCAGTCATATCATGGCTGCTAAAATCCAGAGGTCATGACTTCGTAACATGCAAATGTACAAATGTAATGTACATGTACACGGAGTTTTGCGGACTTCCCGCCACTATCTCGGCCGCCCTGTGATACCTGATGAAGGCTGATTCACTAGCATCTTCTGCTACATGATTGTACTGTGTCAGTGTGAGAAAGAACTGTTACTTTGAAGAAGAAGAGTTCGAGCATACAATGCTGTATTGCCATGATTGCTACCCTGATTTTCATTGAAAACACTATCTGTATGACCTCCGAACCCTTTACAATGCAGACCACCAGCAGTGATCAGGGGCATTGTACACAATTGTATAGCCTACATACTAGAACTGCGGTACAATCGTGTAGTTGTGCTCCTACCTCCGAGAGGATGCCAAATTATGCTCCAAATTTTCTGCCACCAAATTATGCCAATAATTATGCCGGCATAATCCGCCGGTGCCTAACAGCCAGGCCCCCAGGCACTTTTAAACCACCGCCGGCAGGTGCTGCAATGCCGTGCACCACACGCTGAAGCTCAACCGGAAGCCGACGCTCACTCAGCAAGGCACTTGTGCCGTGTAAGGCCCGACTGTTTGGTGAATGTTCTGTTGCAGGTGTTACAGTGAGCAGCCGACTCCGGTGCAGGACGGTCCACACTGGGCAGATAGATGCTGCACCACTCTTGTCGCTCTTGTGCGGACTTGTACCACTCTGGTACCTGGAGTAGAGTAAGATCCGAGCGAACGCAGTCCTTCCATCTGAGACGTGGTCCATGTGCTGGCCTAGTCTGGGGCAGCCAAACAAACAGAAGCTGCTTCGGAAGGCGGTCATCCGGCATGCGGGCAACATGGCCAAGCCACTCATGGGCAACATGGCCAACACACACACACACACACACACACACCTTGAACCTTGAGCGTGCCCATGGCAATGATAGCGAAGGGACTATCTGCTAGCTTTGCAGTACGGAGCGTGGCACTTAAGATCCCCCCCCCCCCCCCCCGGACGACGGCAGACCTTTCCACATGCGCAGCAGAAGCCAGCGTCAGGATCAGGGGGGGGGGGGGGAGGGGGCACGGGCGGGAGGACGACGATGAGCAATCTGCCTCCAGGCAGAGTGATCCTACACACACACACACACACGCACGCACACCCACACATACACGTACACATACACATTCACACACACACACACACTCTCTCTCTCTCTTTCTCATCCGACCGTGAATCTACGGCTCTGCTCTGGACTGGAGTGAAGGTCCCAAGGGCATTTTTGCTTGTCTGGGCGAGGATTTTGGATCAATCATGCTGGCAAGTGGCATTGCTACACTGGAGAAGTGTCTCAGTCAGCTATTTTCACACCCTCCGTAGACAGCTCTCGCTGGCGTCTTGCTGATAACGAGCACAAGATGACACGCGCACGACGCAAGGCTCGCAGCCTCCAGCATTATTAGAGATCGTGCCAGACGGATGCGCAGCAGACGGCATGGCATCGGGGCTTCACCTTTGGCCGGTGCTTCCACCGAGTCTTGAGATGTTGTAATAAATATAAAATATAAATATCAATACCGTATTATACGCATTGATGGGCAAGCCTTTTCTTGCAGAAAATGGCACTTGCATAATGCATGTTCTTCTGTGGGGGAAACATGTGGCTAGTGGTGGTGATACGCAGGTCATTCTGTGCATGTTGCTATTGCAGAATTTCATGACTGTCATAAAACTGTCTTGCCTTGCCCTTTCAGATATTTCAGATTTCCCCACCCTCGATCAGATTTACTTGAGAAATGTAGCCAGGTGCGTATCGCAGATGTTTTTTGTTGATTCTGTGTTTATAATCATGGGTTATCGTGATAAGGTCATCCTGCATTATATTGCACTGAAATCGTAATCCTGTTGATGTCGATACAACTTTTGGAAGTAGTTCAATGACTTCAAACTGTTAGTCCACGATTTTCTAAAACAACACAGCAAAGGAGGAACAATTAACATGTATTAAAATGTAAACAAATACATTGCTGAGTCCGACACCTCGTTCCAACAACTACACTGATCCTGAGAATAAAAGGGGCAAGGCTATGGTTGGAGGTTATTATTATCTAATTGTCAAATTTTTGATAGGGCAATCCCCACAGGCCTAAGGCCTTCTTACAGGGTACCCTGGAGGTACTGAGAGATAAACAAGGCACTCCATAATAATAAAAATGCTACACATCTTTTGGTGAGTATGAATGATATCAAGTCGAACCTCTTTAGGACGAACACCAAGGGACCGATGGTATTTATTCTGTGAGTTTGTCTTAACCTATTTTATAACCAGTGAATACAATTACTTCTCCAATAGACATATGAATAGATTTCTTCTACAGCGAAAGATTCTAAGCCACACCGACTCATTGACTCGTCTCGTATGAAACAAATGAGGCACTGAACCTTTCTTTAGCAACATGACGGCAACTGAAACAGCAACAGAGAAAGTACGATACATGTACAGCACATTCTCGCAGGTACTACAAACAGATTGCAGATCGTAATTTTTTATCTTTGGCGGCACGCAACTTTATTTGGGGCAGTGCAATCTCGGCGGCACTCACAAATCAAACAGCCCAGACTCGAGTAAACAAATCCAATTATACAAGTACAAGATTTTCACGAGACGAGACTGCACCCATTGGCTTGTTTTGTATGAAGCAAATAAGTCACTGAACCTCTCCATAATGGAGATTTTCCCTGATATGCGAATTTATTTTCCATACTCGGTCAATGGGTCCTTGAACCTTTCCCTCCAGATTGTATGCCACTGTATGCCACTGACCAGTGCCTTACTTGTTAAGCGGGATTCACAGAAGCTTTTTTGCGATGCGACACGCGATGCGACGCGATCTGCGATGGATGCGTGCGATGCGAACTCGCGAAATACCATTCACAGAAGAAGTCAGCGATGCGACAAAGTTTTGCTGATTTGGGTACGTCACCATGATATTCGCGCGGTTTGACACAACTTGTAAAAATTTATAGGCAACTCTTGCACCTTTGTACAACTTTGCTGTAGAAAAGGTCAAAATCGTACACCAAATCGCTTGTCGCATCGCATCGCATCGCAAAAGTTGAGCCAAGCTCAACTTCTGCGATGGCCTGCGATGGCCCAGTTGCGGCAGTTGCGTGGGGTGCGACATGGCTGCGATTTGGGGTTTTCCCGGTTTCGCGTCTGTCGCATCGCGTGTCGCATCGCAAAAAAGCTTCTGTGAATCCCGCTTAACGTACCTATGTTAGGCCTTGACGGATTATGCTAGCATAATTTTTCGCATAATTCCTACCAAAATCGAATAATCGCATAATTCGAGGCAAATTGCATACGAATCGCATAAATAATTGGAATAATCCGCCTGTTCGCATCACATTCCATAGAGTTGTACAATGTTCTACATGTACAAGTACAAGTAAATGCACCAGGAAGTCGTAGGTTTACGACTCCCTTGATAACATGTCCAGTCCACACTACAATCAGTGTAGGTCGTAGCTAGGTCGGACGGTGGGTTGACGCCGTTGAACTTTTGCTACTACATGTACATGTTTTTCGATTTTGACAGCAGCTTACAAGGCGAGGACGCGTAGTGCTCCTGACTACAACCATAACCCGGTTGGCAGAGTCCCGGTCTTGCGACCATTTGAACCGTATTGGGAAAACCCAGGTTCGGACCCTCGTTACTCTACGGGTTGGTAGGATTTTTATAATTTTCGTTTTTTGTGTGTTGTAGAAGTCGTCGTGTTGCCGCCGTAGTATTGTTCACGTTGCTGCCGCTGCAGGGATCACGTAGTAGTATAGAAGAGGATGGTTCTGGCTCACCTGTTTTTTTTTTCGAAAATTTTCTAAGTATTGGAAATACAAGGGGATGGTTCTGGCTCACCGGTTTTTCCAAATTTTTCTTAGTATTGGAAATTAGCGGAAGATGGTGTATTAGGGGTGAATGCGTTATTAGGGGTAAATGGGGTATTAGTGGTGAATCTGGTAAGTTTTGCGCTTACTTTTTTTAAAAACTTTTTTTGACCCAAGAGGGTGGTGGCTAGGCCTTGGCGGATAATGCTCGAAAAGGTGGCAGATTCTGCTTTTTTTGCACCGAAATTGGCAGAACCATACAAACCTTATGGCGGGCAATTCCTCGAATTCTGCTCCATTTCTTTATCCACATACCAAACATGCATGAAACTTACGAGAAAAAGTACCGAATTCTGCCAATTTTTCTGCCGGCATTATCCGCCAAGCCCTAGTGGTGGCGTTCCTGCGGATGGCGGAAAACTGGGCCTTCGGCCGAGTCTCACGCGAACCGTGATTTTTTGCGCTTGGTTTTGCGCTTACTTTTGCGTTAGTTTCTTGAAATGCACTGTTCGTGACTTGTAGCAATTTATCCAAAACTTTATTGTTAGCTGCTGAAGAAGAACACCACCACACACATCAAAGCAATTGTCTGACTCAAGCTAATAGTCCTAAACTTCTCTTTCTCTGTTCTCCTTTTTACTATTAACACCGCCCTACTGGAAAACATGCAGCGAACAACAAAAACAAGACACAGGGTGTGTATGGAAGACGTACCTACCGACGTGCTGGAAGCAACT
Organism: Sycon ciliatum; assembly: GCF_964019385.1. Taxonomy (NCBI): domain Eukaryota; kingdom Metazoa; phylum Porifera; class Calcarea; order Leucosolenida; family Sycettidae; genus Sycon; species Sycon ciliatum. The sequence goes on along the minus strand of NW_027044841.1, from coordinate 108,161 downwards.
CAACCGACTAGAGGCCTCGGCGTCAGCGTTGCAACTCGGCATCAAACACTTCTAGGCAAAAAATAGTGAACGGATTGTGACCGTACAATATAGTGTGCATACTATTATGCATGTGTAGTATCCCTGTCCGACCAATACGGAAGCAGTACGGAACTAATACGGAGCTTGCCTGATGTATATTTAGTGTATCTCCGTATGTAAGCGTACGTCGTCTGCTGCATAAAAGCGGCTGCGCATTTCTGTTTTGATGAAGATTAGATTACTAGTAGATTAGATTAGATAGCAATGAAAGCTAACTCGAAGAAGATGAGATTTTGATAATAACGAGCTATCCAACCTCCAGGTGTGCACCGGAGAGAAAGTCAGTTATTTTTGCCGCTTCTTCTTTCACTAATAATTATATCTCAGGTGTGTACCTGAAAGAAGTAGAATAAAAGTAATTATTGTTGATTTCACCGCGCCTACCACTCGGCTACCCATTACATTGGTGGCAGCCGTGTAGTTTTAAAGAAAACAACGTGATTCGACCCCAGACCCCCATGGCTCAACCCGCTGCAGCTCCCTGCGACGAATCAAGGGAGGGTATTCCCCAAGACCAGCAGCGTTTGATTTTTGCAAGCACGCAGTCGGAAGCAGGAGCCCACTCTTCACTTGGTACTTCACCTCCGTGGTGGAATGGAGATTTTCGTCAACACTCTTCCTGGCTAGACCATCACTCTTTACGTCGCGCAAAGTGATGCTATCGACAATGTGAAGACCACGATTCAAGACGAGGAGGGAGGTCATTTGTCTGACGCCGAGCTAGCCGCTCTGAGTGACCGGCTCAGCCAAGATGAAGATAAAACCTGGCTTGCCCTCCGCCATAGCTCCAGCCGCCGCCGTGGTTACTAACGCTGATTCCAGGTATGGCATTTTCTTTCCTGTCTTCCTTCAGTCTCCCTGTTCTCTTCAGTCTTCCTTTATGCGAGTGTGTGAATCCAGTTTAGTTTGGTAGGCGTCTGATCATGGTGAGCCACGGCTTACCCAGCTAACGTGGGACAATGTGTGTGACAACGCCCCTTATAGCTATAGTGTATTCAGTTCGGTTTTTGAACTGCGATGTTCCTGGCGGGTTGTGCCAGCGTTGTGCAGCAAGAGTGCTGTGGTTTCAGGTCCTATTTGGAGGACAGTTCTTTCCCCTTTTGACCCCGTGAGATCGTGTGAACCTGGTGTGCTTCTACTTTATGATTTGTTATCAGTTCATTTCTTCTGTCTACTCTAAACGTTATCATTTCCGATATATTATTTGCCATCTTCCGGTTGACGCTGTGTTCGTAACTCTTCACTAATTTTTTGAAAACCACGAGGGCGTGATAATCTGTAGGAAGGGAGGGTGTAGTATCCCTGTCCGACCAATACGGAAGCAGTACGGAACTAATACGGAGCTTGCCTGATGTATATTTAGTGTACCTCCGTATGTAAGCGTACGTCGTCTGCTGCATAAAAGCGGCTGCGCATTTCTGTTTTGATGAAGATTAGATTACTAGTAGATTAGATTAGATAGCAATGAAAGCTAACTCGAAGAAGATGAGATTTTGATAATAACGAGCTATCCTACCTCCAGGTGTGCACCGGAGAGAAAGTCAGTTATTTTTGCCGCTTCTTCTTTCACTAATAATAAGGTGTGTACCTGAAAGAAGTAGAATAGAAGTAATTATTGTTGATTTCACCGCGCCTACCACTCGGCTACCCATTACACATGTACATGCGCATGTACGCTTTTTCTTCTTCAAGATAGCCACAAACGGGTCCATCAAGGTGCAAGCGCAGGCAAAAAAGCACAGGAATGCACACAGCGATGGCAGCCGAAGCAGTGGAGGTGGGGCAAGAAATCTGATCAAGGGAATCGGCATCAACACTGCGCATGCAAGTAGTTAGTGCGGGGCAGGTTCTGGTGCACTTTTTGACCTTTGACCTTTGGGCCAAATAAGGCACACTGTGTCGGTCGTGCTCGGTCTGGCCCCGGGACTCCCCCAGGGTTTGACCTTTGACCTTTAGGTTAAATAAGGCACACTGTGTCGGGCGCGCTTGGTCTGGCCCCGGGACTCCCCCAGGGTTTGACCTTTGGCCCTGCCATGCCATAAATGTCATCATGTTCTTTTCCGTGGCGTTTATTGCACCAGGGAGTAGTAAAATACGTACTACTCCCTGATTTGCACATCGTAGATGTGCAGTGAATGACATATTGCGCATGCGCGCATTAGTACGCGGAGCGTGCGACCTTTAGTGGTTTTGCGGAAAAGACGCAGTGCAACACAAGGTGTACTAGTACACGTGCCACTATACTAATGTGTGATAGCCGACTAGTCATGGCCCAAATTTGCTCTGCCCACATCGATATTTTGCCGCATAATTTTGCCACAAACTTTTCGATATTCTGCTTGGCATTTCCTTTCTACGTCGATATTTTGCTTTGGTTTTGCTCGAGATAAAATGAGTTTCAAGGAAAAATCAACAATAATTGTCGCTGATGACGAGGCATTTTTGATTGAGCTCCTGCTGCTGCTCAACTTTCTACAAAAATTGTGGCCATGAGTCTGTTTTGTCCAACTTTCGTGCTTGTTTTCAACTTTGGTGACTGATTGTGTTGAGAAAGTACCTGAGAAGCCTTGGATTTTCTCAAAAGCCCACCAAAACTCGATATTTTGCTCAAAACTTGCCGGCAACTAGCGCATCCGATATTTTGCTCAAAGAATTGCTAGCAAATTTGGGCTATGACTATAGCCGACCTCATATACGATGTACGGGGAGATTTTTCCTCAGTATGTTGTAGGCAGTGCTGGAGGTGACGTGACGATGGCGGAGCCAAGTGCAAAACTATCCAGGCAGCCCAGACAGCCCACCTGGAGTGCCGTGCGTGGTTTTTTGAAAAAGTTTTCTTTGCCAGGTTCAGGCACTGATCCTCTCGTCTTTTTCAGCAGCCATCATGACGAGCTCCGACAGGTTCTGCTCGAGGAGCTTCAGTCTCACCCTTTCAAGGTGGTTTTAGTTTTGAGGGTGGAGATGACACGAGAGTCGGCCACGGGTAGTACGTCTGCCGTCCCGTTTTTTAGAAGTAGACCGGCTCGGATCCTCAGCGAAGGGGACATTGATGGTGCAGTCAAGACGATGGTGGCGAGGATCACTGGTCTTATCGATAAGTGGATGCAGAACGGATCCAACTGGACCGTTTCTCGAGTGAGACAGCTGGATGTGTCGACAGCAAAGTACACTCCTCTTCGAGGTGAGTTTCTGTTCATCCGGCAATGTTTGTTCGAAGCCTGTCGAATTTCTTGTGGAAAGTTGTAGATGTATGTTTTGTACCAGATGTACAGTTTTTCGTGATTGTCGCGAGGGTGTAGTTGTGATGTGGTGTTACTCTGAGCAAAGCCTTCGGTGTATTTTTGTGGTGTTCTGTAGGTGGTGCAGCTGCTATCCCGCCGAAATTAGAAAAAAAGAAGGCCATCATTAACGTAAAGAACAACGATGACAGGTGTTTGATGTGGGCGTTGTTGTCAGCGCTGCACCCCGTCGAACAGAATGCTGAGCGTGCATCCAAGTACACCCAGTATCTTGAGGAGCTGCGGTTCGACGGTGTAATGTTCCCTGCAACGCTCCGTGATGTATCCAAAGTGGAGATACAGAATGGTCTTGCAATCAATGTGTTTGGGTACGAGGGGAATCTGTACCCACTCTATCTCAGCGAGCGACAGGAGACTCCCATCAACCTCCTTCTTCATGACAACCACTTCACATGGATAAAAAACTTCAGTCGTGCATGCGAGAATAAGAACAGACATGCCACACACTATTGCTTCCGATGCCTCTCCGCACACAAAACAGCAGACTCCCTGCAGCATCACAGCGAGAGATGTCAGGTGATGAAGCCTGTGCCAGTAGTCATGCCCACAGCAAAGGACAGCATCCTCAAATATACAAATTTGAAGCACAGGATGGTGGCTCCATATATCATTTACGCTGATACGGAGGCCATCATTGAGCCGATGGAGGAACAGCATGGCAGCAGCACTGTACGCACAGCCCGTCATGTACCATGCAGCATCAGGTATGTTTTGTTGTTGGTGTTGTTTTTGACTAATGTTTGCTGTACTCATGCCTGCACAGTGCTTCCTGTTATTCCTTCTTGTCTTGTTCTCCCCTAATTGTGTTCGTGTTGTAGTATGTGCATTTTGTGTGATTCCATTTTTTCAAAAAAATCACTCATTCTTACTTTCCTTCTTCTTTTATGCTCTTGTAGATATGCTGCCATCCGATCCAACGGTGAAGTCCGTGGCGAGTTTGACGACTGCAGTGAGAATGCCATTCACAACTTTTTCGACAGTCTCAAAGAGTTGGAAGGCAGTATCCAGGAGGATTTGGCTGATATCAAGCCAATTCACATGACGGCAGAACTGGAGCTTGAGTTTCAGAACGCAGTCAACTGCTGGATATGTGATGAAGTACTTGGAGAAGATCGTGTTCGTGATCATGATCATCTCACTGGTAAGTATTAGAATTTTTTGTTTATTTTTGTTGTTTTGCAGTTGTGTGTAGATATGCGCATGATGTGTATAGTGCATTTTCATGTCTTTGTAGCTGTTTGCATCTGTGTTTTATCATGGTGTATTGAATTGTATTGTCTGTGGTATCACCTTCACTGTAGATGTTTACTATGTTTGTGTATTCCCCTCTTTCTGAATATCTGCACAGGCAACTACCGTGGTGCTGCACACTACCAGTGTAATATTCAGCTAAGTATCTACCCAGATCGCCAGATCATTCCGGTTGTGTTTCACAACCTGAAAGGGTACGATGCTCACCACCTCATCGCCCACATTGGTATGACCGAGGTTGAAGAGGTGGAGTACGAGGACTCTAACCAGCGTAAGCGGATTAAGAAGGTTGGTGAGATCAGTGTCATCGCCAACAACATGGAGAAATATATTTCATTCAAGTGGCGTCAGTACCGCTTCATCGACTCCATGGCCTTCTTGAACTCCTCTCTTGACTCGTTGGTGAGCAACACCCCGGAAGATGCGCTCAAGCTTACTCGTACATTGGCCCATCATGACCTTCTCCTGCGTAAGGGTGTCTACCCCTACGAGTACATGGACTCCTTTGCTCGGTTTGATGAGACACAGCTGCCACCTAAATCAGCATTTGAGTCTAGTTTGACTGGAGAAGGTATCAGTGATGCCGACTATGCCCATGCTCAGAACGTATGGCAGGTAAGCAGCTTGTGCCTTCTGTATTGTGCTCTACTTATGACTTTGAATGCTTTTGTGATGTGCTCTACTCATTTTTTTTGTACTCATTGCTCTCTATCTGTGGATGCTTGTGTGCATGTGTGTATGGATGCTTGCGTGTGTGTGTGTGTGCGTTGTTTTTTTGTTTTTCGTTTTGCAGACATTTGAGTGCAGTACAATGGAGGCCTATCATGACCTCTATTTGCAAACAGATGTCTATCTTCTAGCAGATGTCTTTGAGCATTTCCGCAAGACGGCATACAAGACGTATGGGTTGGATCCAGCCCATTACCTTACTCTCCCAGGTATGTTCATCAGTCTTTGTTGTTGTCCAATGTATTCTCTCCTTTAGATGGTGTTCTCTGTTAGTATTCTTGTGCTTTCTTGTCGGTGTATTTATATACTTTTTGCATGGTGTATTGACTTTCGTGTTTGTGTTCTGGTGTGTTGTATGGTGTTATGTAGGATATGCATGGGATGCTCTACTACGGTTCACCCAGATTGAACTGCAGCTGCTCACGGATGTAGACATGCATCTGTTTGTCGAAGCCGGTCTACGTGGGGGCATCTCAATGGCGTCGCAGCGGTACGGCAAGGCCAACAACCCAACGATGGATCAGTACAATTCTGCCGAGCCCACATCATACCTGCTATACCTTGACGCCAACAACCTGTATGGCTGGGCTATGTGCCAGAGTATGCCGACATCCGAGTTTGCCTGGTGTGACAAGAACCTGTCCGAGATACTGGCACACCCTGTAGATTCGAGCACTGGGTTCATTGTGGAGTGTGATCTTGAGGTACCCTCTTCGCTGCACCACTACTTCAATGATTATCCACTCGCACCGGAAGTGATGAGAACATTCTCAGATAAGCTATCACCATACCAACAAGCACTTGTGGAGGAGCTCAAAGTGTCAGCCGTAGATGGAGTCAAGTTGACACCCAGTCTCCTACCCAAGTCCAAATATGTGTTACACTACCGTACACTGCAGCTGTATTCGCGTCTGGGCATGGTGGTGACCGCTGTTCACAAGGTGTTGGGATTTCAGCAGAGTGCCTGGATGGCTCCCTACATCAATCTGAACACTGCACTTCGCACGAGGGCTACAACCGACTTTGAGAAGAGCTTTTACAAGGTAAATGCAACCGTTGTGTGCAGTCTTGTATGTTGTTGTTGGTTGTTGTTGTTGTTGTTGTTTTTGTTGTTGTTTTTGTCGCATGTATGGTGCAAGTGTGACGTGGAGTATGCTAATTGAAAAATACGCTGATGTGAAGGAATGGCATGATATGATTCTCATGTGTCATGTTTGCCTGTTTGTGTGCTGCAGCTGATGAACAACTCAGTCTTTGGCAAGACGATGGAGAACGTTCGTAATCGAATACGCATCGATCTCTTGCGAGAAGAAAGTGAGGAGCAGGTACTGAGGGCAGTGAGCAAGCCTACATATGTGCGGCACGACATTTTCCCGAACGGGCTTGTCGGAATAGAAAAGCAGCACACTGAGATCAAGCTCAACAAGCCGGTCTATGTGGGTATGTCGATACTAGACCTGTCAAAGGTGCACATGTACTCCTTCTACTACGATGTGCTGAAGGAGCAGTACGGTAGCAGAATCCGGCTGTTGTACACCGACACCGACTCTGTTATTGTGCACATAACCACCGGTGATGTTTATGCAGAGATGGATCTGTCTCTGTATGACACCAGCAACTTTCCCACTGACCATCCTCAGTACACTTCTGTCAATAAGAAAGTGGTTGGCAAATTCAAAGATGAGCTTGGTGGGAAATCCATGGTGGAGTTTGTAGGTCTAAGATCGAAGATGTACTCCTACATCGGGCAGGAATCGGCCAAACGGGCCAAGGGTGTGCGGAAGGCAGTCCTGGCAAATACCATCACCCACGAGGACTATGTAGATGCACTGCTCAGTCATCGTGTGTCTTCCAGGCCTATGACGGGTCTCCGATCACATTGCCACGCAGTGTATGAGGAGGTAACCACCAAGGTGGCATTGTCTCCATTCGACTGCAAGCGGTACATACTGGATGATGGCATGGCCACACTTGCATATGGTCACAAGGACATTTAATGGACAGGACCCCACATTGAACATGTTTCATCATTTTCATACAAAACTCCCCGCCGTTCTTCTGTCATTAATTCCTCCTATCTTGGCGTGTGGGGCCGGTTCCAACAATATACATTTTTGTTAAATATTTCAGGCTTGTGCCTCAATCATATTGCAGGATATAGTGCATCGTGCGGTATAATAATCTTCATCGTATCATCAAATATTACCCTACACACTTTGGTTTGCAGTGTGTGCACAGCATAGTCCATATATCATCAAATTGATCAAGTTCAGTAACTGCGGGCATATATTTCCCTAGCTTGAGAAAATGCTTATATACTTGCGTAAATTTATGCTCACAATGATGACATTAAAATGAGATTAACTCTGCCACACATTATATTACCAGACACTGTTGTTGTTGTTGTCGTCATCGTTGTTGTTGTTGTTGTTGGTTGTTGTTGGCTGTTGTTGGCTGTTGTCGGTTGTTGATGGTTGTTGTTGGTTGTTGTTGTTGGTTGTTGTTGTTGGTTGTTGTTGTTGGTTGTTGTTGTTGGTTGTTGTTGTTGGTTGTTGCTGTTGGTTGTTGTTGGTTGTTGTTGTTGTTGGTTGTTGTTTGTTGTTGTTATTGTTGGTTGTTGTTGGTTGTTGTTGTTGGTTGTTGTTGTTGGTTGTTGTTGTTGGTTGTTGTTGGTTGTTGTTGGTTGTTGTTGGTTGTTATTGGTTGTTGTTGGTTGTTGTTGGCTGTTGTTGGTTGTTGTTGTTGGTTGTTGTTGGTTGTTGTTGGTTGTTGTCGGTTGTTGCCGGTTGTTGTTGGTTGTTGTTGGTTGTTGTTGGTTGTTGGTTGTTGTTGTTTGTTGTCCCATGGGACAATGAAACTACAAAGGAAAGTGGCTACTGACGAGGCACCTGTGACCACGCCAATGCCTGAAACTGATGAAGCTGAGGAACGGAGGATCCTTGAGTTGGCCCTTAGCCGACTTGAGCGTGATTAACAGCAGTGTTTACACTCCTCAGCAAATCCCATCAAATCGGAGCACATGTTGACGGGACCTTAGAGTTGGCACTGCTCAGTAATGGCAAAATATTTTAAATGGCCGCCAAGACCTTTCTCAATAGGCGGAAGAGTCACCTGTATGCAATACGTTGTATATGTCATGTGTGTGTATTGTATATGCATTGGGCTCGAGTAACTCAACAGCATTCGCTCAGTAACACTCAACACTTCCACCATCAAATGGGAATACACGTGCTGAAGCTAGCTTAGAATGAGCGTTACTTGGTAATAACAGAATGAACCCGATGACCTACATGTACGTAAACAGGTGGCTAAATCACTGGTACACAAACGCATTCGGCATGAGATAAGCATTTACTCACTCATCAACTGTAATATGTTCCATGCGGTCGCCAGGTGTGTGTCTCTGCTAGGTAAATGGACGGGATAAGGTATTATGTTCAGTTCATGTTCGAGTCCGTTGTAGTTTTGACAGAGATCGAGATGTCACGCTGGTTGCTGAATTTGATGACAGCAACTCAAACCAATAGTGGTCAGGAAGTTGGTCCACGAGCTGCTGTTGTCCAACGGAACGATGATAGTGACGAAGATGAAGCAGAAGAAAGTGTTAAATTTGTTCTCAGGAAGAGGAAGAGAGTGACGACATCATCCTTGCTCCTACCTGTCATGTTGAATCCAGGATTTCTGGGTTTTGTAGGATCGTTGCCACGCTGGTGCTGGTGCCGTCAACGGCACCAGCACAGCCAGGTAGGTGGCACAGAGATTTAAAGCCGGAGACGACGTCAGCTACATTGACCTGGTCTTGGGGAAAGACAATGAACTTAGGGGCAAGTTGCCGGGATGCAGATACACACGCTTGCACGATGTTATGGACTGTAGAAGTACCAATGCGATACTCTTTTGCCAACTGCTGGAATTCCTCGGCATGAGCCATCCATTGGAGGAATATTGCAAGACGTTTTTTCCCAGAGATCACTTGCGCAAGTGCGTCGTCTGACAATCAATGGTATCTTTGACCAAATCGTGACAGCAAGAAATGTGCATTTGGTCACTCGAAACTTTTCGATGAACCTCTCATCTTCGACACCTTGGAAGTCTTGTCCAAGTCTACTCCATGTCCCCAAGATCTCTTTTTCCCAAACACCATCGTCGTCGCCGTCGGCTCATGCTGATTGTTGTTGTTGGTTGTTGTTGGTTGTTGTCGGTTGTTGCCGGTTGTTGTTGGTTGTTGTTGGTTGTTGTTGGTTGTTGGTTGTTGTTGTTTGTTGTCCCATGGGACAATGAAACTACAAAGGAAAGTGGCTACTGACGAGGCACCTGTGACCACGCCAATGCCTGAAACTGATGAAGCTGAGGAACGGAGGATCCTTGAGTTGGCCCTTAGCCGACTTGAGCGTGATTAACAGCAGTGTTTACACTCCTCAGCAAATCCCATCAAATCGGAGCACATGTTGACGGGACCTTAGAGTTGGCACTGCTCAGTAATGGCAAAATATTTTAAATGGCCGCCAAGACCTTTCTCAATAGGCGGAAGAGTCACCTGTATGCAATACGTTGTATATGTCATGTGTGTGTATTGTATATGCATTGGGCTCGAGTAACTCAACAGCATTCGCTCAGTAACACTCAACACTTCCACCATCAAATGGGAATACACGTGCTGAAGCTAGCTTAGAATGAGCGTTACTTGGTAATAACAGAATGAACCCGATGACCTACATGTACGTAAACAGGTGGCTAAATCACTGGTACACAAACGCATTCGGCATGAGATAAGCATTTACTCACTCATCAACTGTAATATGTTCCATGCGGTCGCCAGGTGTGTGTCTCTGCTAGGTAAATGGACGGGATAAGGTATTATGTTCAGTTCATGTTCGAGTCCGTTGTAGTTTTGACAGAGATCGAGATGTCACGCTGGTTGCTGAATTTGATGACAGCAACTCAAACCAATAGTGGTCAGGAAGTTGGTCCACGAGCTGCTGTTGTCCAACGGAACGATGATAGTGACGAAGATGAAGCAGAAGAAAGTGTTAAATTTGTTCTCAGGAAGAGGAAGAGAGTGACGACATCATCCTTGCTCCTACCTGTCATGTTGAATCCAGGATTTCTGGGTTTTGTAGGATCGTTGCCACGCTGGTGCTGGTGCCGTCAACGGCACCAGCACAGCCAGGTAGGTGGCACAGAGATTTAAAGCCGGAGACGACGTCAGCTACATTGACCTGGTCTTGGGGAAAGACAATGAACTTAGGGGCAAGTTGCCGGGATGCAGATACACACGCTTGCACGATGTTATGGACTGTAGAAGTACCAATGCGATACTCTTTTGCCAACTGCTGGAATTCCTCGGCATGAGCCATCCATTGGAGGAATATTGCAAGACGTTTTTTCCCAGAGATCACTTGCGCAAGTGCGTCGTCTGACAATCAATGGTATCTTTGACCAAATCGTGACAGCAAGAAATGTGCATTTGGTCACTCGAAACTTTTCGATGAACCTCTCATCTTCGACACCTTGGAAGTCTTGTCCAAGTCTACTCCATGTCCCCAAGATCTCTTTTTCCCAAACACCATCGTCGTCGCCGTCGGCTCATGCTGATGGCGACGATGATGGTGTTTGGGAAAAAGAGATCTTGGGGACATGGAGTAGACTTGGACAAGACTTCCAAGGTGTCGAAGATGAGAGGTTCATCGAAAAGTTTCGAGTGACCAAATGCACATTTCTTGCTGTCACGATTTGGTCAAAGATACCATTGATTGTCAGACGACGCACTTGCGCAAGTGATCTCTGGGAAAAAACGTCTTGCAATATTCCTCCAATGGATGGCTCATGCCGAGGAATTCCAGCAGTTGGCAAAAGAGTATCGCATTGGTACTTCTACAGTCCATAACATCGTGCAAGCGTGTGTATCTGCATCCCGGCAACTTGCCCCTAAGTTCATTGTCTTTCCCCAAGACCAGGTCAATGTAGCTGACGTCGTCTCCGGCTTTAAATCTCTGTGCCACCTACCTGGCTGTGCTGGTGCCGTTGACGGCACCAGCACCAGCGTGGCAACGATCCTACAAAACCCAGAAATCCTGGATTCAACATGACAGGTAGGAGCAAGGATGATGTCGTCACTCTCTTCCTCTTCCTGAGAACAAATTTAACACTTTCTTCTGCTTCATCTTCGTCACTATCATCGTTCCGTTGGACAACAGCAGCTCGTGGACCAACTTCCTGACCACTATTGGTTTGAGTTGCCGTCATCAAATTCAGCAACCAGCGTGACATCTCGATCTCTGTCAAAACTACAACGGACTCGAACATGAACTGAACATAATACCTTATCCCGTCCATTTACCTAGCAGAGACACACACCTGGCGACCGCATGGAACATATTACAGTTGATGAGTGAGTAAATGCTTATCTCATGCCGAATGCGTTTGTGTACCAGTGATTTAGCCACCTGTTTACGTACATGTAGGTCATCGGGTTCATTCTGTTATTACCAAGTAACGCTCATTCTAAGCTAGCTTCAGCACGTGTATTCCCATTTGATGGTGGAAGTGTTGAGTGTTACTGAGCGAATGCTGTTGAGTTACTCGAGCCCAATGCATATACAATACACACACATGACATATACAACGTATTGCATACAGGTGACTCTTCCGCCTATTGAGAAAGGTCTTGGCGGCCATTTAAAATATTTTGCCATTACTGAGCAGTGCCAACTCTAAGGTCCCGTCAACATGTGCTCCGATTTGATGGGATTTGCTGAGGAGTGTAAACACTGCTGTTAATCACGCTCAAGTCGGCTAAGGGCCAACTCAAGGATCCTCCGTTCCTCAGCTTCATCAGTTTCAGGCATTGGCGTGGTCACAGGTGCCTCGTCAGTAGCCACTTTCCTTTGTAGTTTCATTGTCCCATGGGACAACAAACAACAACAACCAACAACCAACAACAACCAACAACAACCAACAACAACCAACAACAACCGACAACAACCAACAACAGCAACCAGCAACAACAACAACCAGCAACAACAGCCAACAACAACAACCAACAACAACCGACAACAACCGACAACAGCCAACAACAACAACCAACAACAACAACCAACAACAGCAACCAGCAACAACAACCAACAACAACAACCAGCAACAACAGCCAACAACAACAACCAACAACAACCAACAACAACCGACAACAACCAACAACAACAACCAACAACCAACAACAACCAACAACAACAACCAACAACAACCAACAACAAACAACAACAACAAACAACAACAACTAACAACAACCGACAACAACCAACAACAGCAACCAACAACAACAACCAACAACAACAACCAACAACAACAACCAGCAACAACAGCCAACAACAACCAACAACAACCAACAACAACCGGCAACAACCGACAACAACCAACAACAACCAACAACAACAACCAACAACAACCAACAACAAACAACAACCAACAACAAACAACAACCAACAACAACAACCAACAACAGCCAACAACAACCAACAACAACCAACAACAAACAACAACAACCAATAACAACCAACAACAACCAACAACAACCAACAACAACCAACAACAACAACCAACAACAACAACCAACAACAACCAACAATAACAACAACAAACAACAACCAACAACAACAACCAACAGCAACAACCAACAACAACAACCAACAACAACAACCAACAACAACAACCAACAACAACAACCAACAACAACCATCAACAACCGACAACAGCCAACAACAGCCAACAACAACCAACAACAACAACAACAACGATGACGACAACAACAACAACAGTGTCTGGTAATATAATGTGTGGCAGAGTTAATCTCATTTTAATGTCATCATTGTGAGCATAAATTTACGCAAGTATATAAGCATTTTCTCAAGCTAGGGAAATATATGCCCGCAGTTACTGAACTTGATCAATTTGATGATATATGGACTATGCTGTGCACACACTGCAAACCAAAGTGTGTAGGGTAATATTTGATGATACGATGAAGATTATTATACCGCACGATGCACTATATCCTGCAATATGATTGAGGCACAAGCCTGAAATATTTAACAAAAATGTATATTGTTGGAACCGGCCCCACACGCCAAGATAGGAGGAATTAATGACAGAAGAACGGCGGGGAGTTTTGTATGAAAATGATGAAACATGTTCAATGTGGGGTCCTGTCCATTAAATGTCCTTGTGACCATATGCAAGTGTGGCCATGCCATCATCCAGTATGTACCGCTTGCAGTCGAATGGAGACAATGCCACCTTGGTGGTTACCTCCTCATACACTGCGTGGCAATGTGATCGGAGACCCGTCATAGGCCTGGAAGACACACGATGACTGAGCAGTGCATCTACATAGTCCTCGTGGGTGATGGTATTTGCCAGGACTGCCTTCCGCACACCCTTGGCCCGTTTGGCCGATTCCTGCCCGATGTAGGAGTACATCTTCGATCTTAGACCTACAAACTCCACCATGGATTTCCCACCAAGCTCATCTTTGAATTTGCCAACCACTTTCTTATTGACAGAAGTGTACTGAGGATGGTCAGTGGGAAAGTTGCTGGTGTCATACAGAGACAGATCCATCTCTGCATAAACATCACCGGTGGTTATGTGCACAATAACAGAGTCGGTGTCGGTGTACAACAGCCGGATTCTGCTACCGTACTGCTCCTTCAGCACATCGTAGTAGAAGGAGTACATGTGCACCTTTGACAGGTCTAGTATCGACATACCCACATAGACCGGCTTGTTGAGCTTGATCTCAGTGTGCTGCTTTTCTATTCCGACAAGCCCGTTCGGGAAAATGTCGTGCCGCACATATGTAGGCTTGCTCACTGCCCTCAGTACCTGCTCCTCACTTTCTTCTCGCAAGAGATCGATGCGTATTCGATTACGAACGTTCTCCATCGTCTTGCCAAAGACTGAGTTGTTCATCAGCTGCAGCACACAAACAGGCAAACATGACACATGAGAATCATATCATGCCATTCCTTCACATCAGCGTATTTTTCAATTAGCATACTCCACGTCACACTTGCACCATACATGCGACAAAAACAACAACAAAAACAACAACAACAACAACAACCAACAACAACATACAAGACTGCACACAACGGTTGCATTTACCTTGTAAAAGCTCTTCTCAAAGTCGGTTGTAGCCCTCGTGCGAAGTGCAGTGTTCAGATTGATGTAGGGAGCCATCCAGGCACTCTGCTGAAATCCCAACACCTTGTGAACAGCGGTCACCACCATGCCCAGACGCGAATACAGCTGCAGTGTACGGTAGTGTAACACATATTTGGACTTGGGTAGGAGACTGGGTGTCAACTTGACTCCATCTACGGCTGACACTTTGAGCTCCTCCACAAGTGCTTGTTGGTATGGTGATAGCTTATCTGAGAATGTTCTCATCACTTCCGGTGCGAGTGGATAATCATTGAAGTAGTGGTGCAGCGAAGAGGGTACCTCAAGATCACACTCCACAATGAACCCAGTGCTCGAATCTACAGGGTGTGCCAGTATCTCGGACAGGTTCTTGTCACACCAGGCAAACTCGGATGTCGGCATACTCTGGCACATAGCCCAGCCATACAGGTTGTTGGCGTCAAGGTATAGCAGGTATGATGTGGGCTCGGCAGAATTGTACTGATCCATCGTTGGGTTGTTGGCCTTGCCGTACCGCTGCGACGCCATTGAGATGCCCCCACGTAGACCGGCTTCGACAAACAGATGCATGTCTACATCCGTGAGCAGCTGCAGTTCAATCTGGGTGAACCGTAGTAGAGCATCCCATGCATATCCTACATAACACCATACAACACACCAGAACACAAACACGAAAGTCAATACACCATGCAAAAAGTATATAAATACACCGACAAGAAAGCACAAGAATACTAACAGAGAACACCATCTAAAGGAGAGAATACATTGGACAACAACAAAGACTGATGAACATACCTGGGAGAGTAAGGTAATGGGCTGGATCCAACCCATACGTCTTGTATGCCGTCTTGCGGAAATGCTCAAAGACATCTGCTAGAAGATAGACATCTGTTTGCAAATAGAGGTCATGATAGGCCTCCATTGTACTGCACTCAAATGTCTGCAAAACGAAAAACAAAAAAACAACGCACACACACACACACGCAAGCATCCATACACACATGCACACAAGCATCCACAGATAGAGAGCAATGAGTACAAAAAAAATGAGTAGAGCACATCACAAAAGCATTCAAAGTCATAAGTAGAGCACAATACAGAAGGCACAAGCTGCTTACCTGCCATACGTTCTGAGCATGGGCATAGTCGGCATCACTGATACCTTCTCCAGTCAAACTAGACTCAAATGCTGATTTAGGTGGCAGCTGTGTCTCATCAAACCGAGCAAAGGAGTCCATGTACTCGTAGGGGTAGACACCCTTACGCAGGAGAAGGTCATGATGGGCCAATGTACGAGTAAGCTTGAGCGCATCTTCCGGGGTGTTGCTCACCAACGAGTCAAGAGAGGAGTTCAAGAAGGCCATGGAGTCGATGAAGCGGTACTGACGCCACTTGAATGAAATATATTTCTCCATGTTGTTGGCGATGACACTGATCTCACCAACCTTCTTAATCCGCTTACGCTGGTTAGAGTCCTCGTACTCCACCTCTTCAACCTCGGTCATACCAATGTGGGCGATGAGGTGGTGAGCATCGTACCCTTTCAGGTTGTGAAACACAACCGGAATGATCTGGCGATCTGGGTAGATACTTAGCTGAATATTACACTGGTAGTGTGCAGCACCACGGTAGTTGCCTGTGCAGATATTCAGAAAGAGGGGAATACACAAACATAGTAAACATCTACAGTGAAGGTGATACCACAGACAATACAATTCAATACACCATGATAAAACACAGATGCAAACAGCTACAAAGACATGAAAATGCACTATACACATCATGCGCATATCTACACACAACTGCAAAACAACAAAAATAAACAAAAAATTCTAATACTTACCAGTGAGATGATCATGATCACGAACACGATCTTCTCCAAGTACTTCATCACATATCCAGCAGTTGACTGCGTTCTGAAACTCAAGCTCCAGTTCTGCCGTCATGTGAATTGGCTTGATATCAGCCAAATCCTCCTGGATACTGCCTTCCAACTCTTTGAGACTGTCGAAAAAGTTGTGAATGGCATTCTCACTGCAGTCGTCAAACTCGCCACGGACTTCACCGTTGGATCGGATGGCAGCATATCTACAAGAGCATAAAAGAAGAAGGAAAGTAAGAATGAGTGATTTTTTTGAAAAAATGGAATCACACAAAATGCACATACTACAACACGAACACAATTAGGGGAGAACAAGACAAGAAGGAATAACAGGAAGCACTGTGCAGGCATGAGTACAGCAAACATTAGTCAAAAACAACACCAACAACAAAACATACCTGATGCTGCATGGTACATGACGGGCTGTGCGTACAGTGCTGCTGCCATGCTGTTCCTCCATCGGCTCAATGATGGCCTCCGTATCAGCGTAAATGATATATGGAGCCACCATCCTGTGCTTCAAATTTGTATATTTGAGGATGCTGTCCTTTGCTGTGGGCATGACTACTGGCACAGGCTTCATCACCTGACATCTCTCGCTGTGATGCTGCAGGGAGTCTGCTGTTTTGTGTGCGGAGAGGCATCGGAAGCAATAGTGTGTGGCATGTCTGTTCTTATTCTCGCATGCACGACTGAAGTTTTTTATCCATGTGAAGTGGTTGTCATGAAGAAGGAGGTTGATGGGAGTCTCCTGTCGCTCGCTGAGATAGAGTGGGTACAGATTCCCCTCGTACCCAAACACATTGATTGCAAGACCATTCTGTATCTCCACTTTGGATACATCACGGAGCGTTGCAGGGAACATTACACCGTCGAACCGCAGCTCCTCAAGATACTGGGTGTACTTGGATGCACGCTCAGCATTCTGTTCGACGGGGTGCAGCGCTGACAACAACGCCCACATCAAACACCTGTCATCGTTGTTCTTTACGTTAATGATGGCCTTCTTTTTTTCTAATTTCGGCGGGATAGCAGCTGCACCACCTACAGAACACCACAAAAATACACCGAAGGCTTTGCTCAGAGTAACACCACATCACAACTACACCCTCGCGACAATCACGAAAAACTGTACATCTGGTACAAAACATACATCTACAACTTTCCACAAGAAATTCGACAGGCTTCGAACAAACATTGCCGGATGAACAGAAACTCACCTCGAAGAGGAGTGTACTTTGCTGTCGACACATCCAGCTGTCTCACTCGAGAAACGGTCCAGTTGGATCCGTTCTGCATCCACTTATCGATAAGACCAGTGATCCTCGCCACCATCGTCTTGACTGCACCATCAATGTCCCCTTCGCTGAGGATCCGAGCCGGTCTACTTCTAAAAAACGGGACGGCAGACGTACTACCCGTGGCCGACTCTCGTGTCATCTCCACCCTCAAAACTAAAACCACCTTGAAAGGGTGAGACTGAAGCTCCTCGAGCAGAACCTGTCGGAGCTCGTCATGATGGCTGCTGAAAAAGACGAGAGGATCAGTGCCTGAACCTGGCAAAGAAAACTTTTTCAAAAAACCACGCACGGCACTCCAGGTGGGCTGTCTGGGCTGCCTGGATAGTTTTGCACTTGGCTCCGCCATCGTCACGTCACCTCCAGCACTGCCTACAACATACTGAGGAAAAATCTCCCCGTACATCGTATATGAGGTCGGCTATCACACATTAGTATAGTGGCACGTGTACTAGTACACCTTGTGTTGCACTGCGTCTTTTCCGCAAAACCACTAAAGGTCGCACGCTCCGCGTACTAATGCGCGCATGCGCAATATGTCATTCACTGCACATCTACGATGTGCAAATCAGGGAGTAGTACGTATTTTACTACTCCCTGGTGCAATAAACGCCACGGAAAAGAACATGATGACATTTATGGCATGGCAGGGCCAAAGGTCAAACCCTGGGGGAGTCCCGGGGCCAGACCAAGCGCGCCCGACACAGTGTGCCTTATTTAACCTAAAGGTCAAAGGTCAAACCCTGGGGAGTCCCGGGGCCAGACCGAGCACGACCGACACAGTGTGCCTTATTTGGCCCAAAGGTCAAAGGTCAAAAAGTGCACCAGAACCTGCCCCGCACTAACTACTCATGCACGCCAAACCAAAGCGGAATCGACAAAATAGTGCCATGCATTAGTCTTATGTATCACTGCATTATCTTCATTACAAAAAAATTCAACTAAAAAAAGCCGCTAACGTGGGAATACAAATATATTTTCTACAGAAAGCGAGCAGAACTAGAAGCTGCAACATGGTAATAGCTGATGTTGACACCACATTCTACCCCACAAAACAGTCACATATCGCTAAAAGCGCTACTTTTAGGAAATAGCCGTTAGCCATGACAACTATCAAACACAGGAAATAGCTGCTAATAGCATGAGTGGGAGTAGATGATACGGTTATAGTCACTATATTCCAGCTGCCAACACTGGCAAATGTCATTAAAATCCCTAGCAATGAAAATTTTCAGACGCGGTAATAGCCGCTAGCAACGTGTGCATCAGAAGCTAATATTATGGTTTTAGACGCCAAATTCCTGCAACTAGGGAGGTTTCGCTCTACGGAATTACGTATGAAAATAACGTATGAACTGCACGGAATTTTCATACGTAAAAATCAAAGCTGTTGGGTTTCGCTCTACGTGATTTCTCCACGACTGCTAAACGTGCGTTGTTGCTTTGGAGACGCGTTGGCTGCATGCGCCCACCGTATGCACCATGAACCGAAACCGCGTTTTCCATGATATTATGCACGTGGTGTACGGTGTGTGAACGTTGTGTTTCGCGCGGCTTGAATGTTGCCATGGACAAATGCGGAAGATGCGAAAAAATATTTCAAAAAGTCCTACGGAGGACCCAACGTAGGAAAGAGCTTTCCTACGGAAATCCGTAGAGAGATTTACGTATGAAAGTTGCCCTCGCTCCCCGGCGCGTACGACATACGGATTTTCATACGTAATTACGTAGAGCGAAACCTCCCTACTACCACTTGCAGATGCCGGTAACATAAGAATTAGGCGCAGGGGATGACAATCTGCATTTATTGCAATAGCCGCTAAGCACACCAGTACTAGACCCAACATGATTTTAACCGCCATTTTCTGACCACCCACGCTGGTAAGTATCATTAACACTGGATATGGTCGCTTATAATGAAAGTCCACTGCGGTAGCAATAGCCACTATCAACACTGGAATAGACATCCATTAATCGTAGTTTCTCCGCTACCAGTATTTTAGTTTATCAATACCGGTAGTAGTTAGTCTCCTACAACTTACTTGAAATATGTTAGCATCTCTTCAGTCTTACTCATACCGGGCTGCAGTGAGGGAAATACTAGAAACTACAGTATGTAAAGGGTATTAGACCAGAGGTAATCAGTATACGGTGTTGGCCTTGTGGTTCATTGCTGCGATTTCGGAGCAGAGGATCGCGGGTTCAATCCCCGTGTGCGCCGCCACTCTGGTCAGTTTAAAGCAGGCCTGAAGAGGGTGTGGTCGAAAGATCCGGCCGGTATCCGGTTGGATTTGGTACAAGATCTGGTTCATCAGTGCTTACGCGCTCACACTGCGACCAAAACCAGCGTCCATGCGGCCATGCGGCCAAGTTGCATGGCAACGGCATGAACTTGACCAAAACGTCGCGGCCACGTTTCAAATCGTGACCGCGACCTCCAGAGGGGGGTGCCACGACTTGGCGGCAACATGATCGTAGACGTGAAGCGTATTTGTGAACAACCTGGCCTGAAGTATGTTCAATTTCTCAAATTCCGGTGTGTTGATTCATGAAAATCGGCGGTTGTCGATGTCACCTCGACATTTGCACATTTTTAAAATTTTGTAGTTGTGGTCCTGCACGCACGCACCGCCATATATGCATTCTTTGCCCTTTTTGGACGATGTCGATTTTTGTTTTTGTTTTTGTAGTTGCTTCGTTGTGATCGGGTCAGTGACCAATTTCTACAGTGTACTCGTTCAATACGATGGCAGCTTGGTCTGGCTTTTCGGTTTCGGAAATTATCTTTCTCTACTTTTCTGCGATGATGGAATGCCATACCTAAAGACATTTCAGTTACATATCATCGGAAAATACAGTTCTCATCTCGGCAATAGACGAAAGAAACCACTACCGGAATTTCCACTGCACTGGCACTTGCTCTGACCACGAGGTCAGGAAAGCGAAAGCGCTTGGATGTCAGCGGCAGTCCCTCAAGAGTCCAAACCTACCTGATTGTATGAATTATTTTCGTCGACTTCAAGAATACGAGCCACGAGGCACTTCCTCCAACATGCAACATGCGAAAAATTACATCCAAAACGGGCCACAACTTTATTAGGAAACGCACGAACTCTTTTGGATACGAACTGCAATTCGTAAAGTTTGTGTGACAAGTTCACGTCTACGCGTGTACGAGGCCTAGTGTGAGCACGACTGCCACGTTTCTCCGTTTTGCTGACGCATGGACGCTTGCTCATGGTCGCAGTGTGAGCGCGCCCTGGGCCGGACCAGTTTCTCCCTCATTGGTACCACGCAGACCAAAACACACAAAGTGGCTGAATGCTGCCCATGGTGGAGGTTCTTTTTTTCTTTTTTTCTTCTTTTTTCTATTCTTTTTTTCTTCAGCAGCTTAGTACATCTAGCTGCTTGTGTATTTTGGTTGTTTGCTGGATGCAAAGCTTACGAGCTTTTGTCATGCAAGGCTAACTTTTCGGCTAACTTTTCGGCTAACTTTCGACAAACGTTGTGATTAAAATTGTCCTTGCCATACACAAACACATCACGAACGCCAATGATGGGTTAATTGTAAAGTGTGTTCATTGTTCTCAAGTTCAGTTCCATTCCTGCAAACCACCCTGAAGATGTCACACCCTAAAGCATGTTCTCTCTGGAGTTTGAGTGTCAGTGGTTAGTTCATGTACAATAGAAACTGAGAAACGGCATCTTACCTGTAGGACTACGTCCGTAAAATGAAGTGATTGTTTGATATATTTAAAGATGTGAAAAATATTTCCTCCATAGATTGAGAGGACGCAGTTGGTAGGAAAATGGGTCGCATGATTCAGATATTAGTGGCGAAGAAGCTCTTGTGACTGACGGAACGAATGCTGGTTTTCAATCGATTTGACTGTCTTGACATAGGGGACAACAATGGACGCCAGTAGCCGTCAGCTAGATGCTCCTCGCCAGATGAAAAGGCATTATGATCCAGGAGCTAAAGTTGAGGATGAACCACCGGAGAAACGCGCTAGAGAAAGTGACGATGGGTTTGAATTGGTTGATGTTGCGCGACGAGGTGCGCTAAAGACGTACAAGGTGGATGTAAATGACTTGGATCTCGTGGTGAGTTTGGATGCGAATTATGCGGCCATTCGCAAGGTGATGGAAATGGAAATAAAGAGGAATAATGGAATCAAGGTGATGCTGGTAGTGAACATTCGGATGTCGAAAGAGAACCAGGGAAAGGTTATCAACCAATCTCCTCATTTTAGATCCAAGACGAAGGTCCTGTTGAACGAATTACAGATTGCTGGTATCACTAACGAGATGATGTCAGATGTACAGAAAATGGTGGGGCAATGGATCAACGAAGGTTCTGGATGGATCATCGACAGAGTTCTCAGCATGGAATTAAACATTGCACGATATCAGCCTATGAAAGCTGGTTCTTACATCGATCTTCCGCCATACTTGAAGGCTAAAAAGGCCATCATCAACGTTCAAAACAAAGACGACCAATGCCTTAAGTGGGCGTTATTGAGTGCATTACATCCGGTCAAGAAGAACTCGACACGTGTGAAGAAATACATTACCTTCGATGCTGATTTGGACTTCGCAGATATCACGTTCCCTGTAAAACTGAGTGATATTCCCAAAGCTGAGAAGCTGAACCATTTGGGCGTCAATGTGTATGGATATGATGAAGGCCTGCATCCCCTTTACATCTCTGAATGCGAGGATCCCATCTGCATACTCTTGATACACGATGAGGAAGAAGTCAAATATCACTACTGCCGGATCAAGGATTTCAATCGGTTATTATTCGACCAAAACAAGAGAGCCAATCGCAAGTACGTTTGCAAAAGGTGCTTATCTTCCCATAAAACAGAGAGCACTCTGACACGGCACAAGGAAGATTGTAATGGCGTTGGAACCGCCCCTAGTAGGATTGTGATGCCCGACCAGGACCAGGATGGAAACGAGCCCATTCTCCAATTCAAGAACTTCAAGAACATGATGAAATGCCCGTATATTATTTACGCTGACTTGGAGTCCATAATTCAACCTGTTCACGAACAGGCAGGAAATGGGACGGTCCGAACCGGTATTCACGAGCCGTGTAGTTTTGGTGCTGTGGTGATACGGAGTGATGGTGAAAAAGTAGACGAATGTTTCTACCGAGGCGAGGACGCGATGGAGATTCTGTTTGGATGGCTGGAGTCAAAGGAACGGGATTTGCAAGTGGAGATGGAATCAAGAAATAGCGCTTTCGATCCTGCGCAGCTGAGTGATGTAGAATGTCGAGCGCATGCGGATGCTACGTCATGTTGGATTTGCAGCCAAGCCATACCATTGGAAGGTACTATGACACGAGAAGCTTGGGAGACGTACCACAGATCCTCGAACTGTGGAAAATGCCAGGTGGAATTTGACGAAGATTGCAGGGTCTACAAGAAGAAGGATTTCGACTCCAATGGTCAATTTGTAGATGCCTGGTGTTACGGGTGTGTGGTGTCTCAAAGGAAAGTGCACGACCATGATCACATTACAGGAGAGTACCGTGGAGCAGCGCATAGTAAATGCAACTTGGAGCTACGGATTCACCCTTATCTCCAGCACATTCCCATAGTATTTCACAATCTGAAGCACTACGACGCTCACCATCTGATTTCGTTCATTGGTGGTGTGACGGACGTGGAGACGGTGGACTATGTGAATAAGTATGGCAAGTCCAAGTCCAGACAGGTGGGCGGTATCTCAGTGATCCCAAACAACATGGAAAAGTACATCAGTTTCACATGGAGGCAGTTTCGCTTCATCGACAGTTTGGCGTTTCTAAATGCCTCTCTCGACAAATTGGTGAAGACCACACCACCGGAGGCTTTGGTGTACACTAACACACTGGAAAAGCCGGATTTGATGAGCCAGAAAGGAGTGTATCCTTATGAGTACATGGACTCGTTTGCAAGATTCAATGAAACGGAGCTGCCATCTCGAGAGTCATTTCATTCAACATTATCAGGTTCTGGAATCAGCCTGGAGGAGTATGAAAGGGCGCAGCATGTATGGCAAGCGTTTGAATGCGAAGATCTGGCACATTACCATGACATATACTTGCAAGCTGACGTATACCTACTTGCTGATGTGTTCGAAAACTTCAGGAAGACCGCTTTGAACATATACCATCTGGATCCTGCTAACTACTATACGTTGCCGGGGTATAGTTGGGATGCCTTGCTCAAACTCTCCAATGTCAAACTGGAATTGTTGACCGATGTTGACAAATACTTGTTTGTCGAGAAAGGCAAACGAGGCGGTATCAGCATGGCAAGTCATCGATATGCCAAGGCGAACAATAAGCATATGGACGATTTCGACGAAACGCAACCACCATCCTATATCCAATACTTGGATGCTAACAATCTGTATGGATGGGCAATGTCACAGTACCTTCCAGTCTCTAACTTCCACTGGATCAATGAGGACCTCGACACCATCTTGGGCACAGAAGCGAACAGTGATGTAGGCTACATTGTTGAGTGTGATTTGGTGTACCCAGCGGAACTTCATCGATATCATAACGACTATCCTCTAGCCCCTGAGCATTTGAAGGTTACCGAGAGTATGCTCTCACCGTATCAACGAGACATGGTGCAAGAGCTTCACACCGGAGGGTTGGATTGTGATAAGCTGGTGCCCAACCTGATGAATAAGGAGAAACATGTGCTGCATTACCGGAATCTACAGTTGTACTTGGATCTGGGAATGAAAGTCAGCAATATACATCGAGTCCTGAAGTTCACGCAAGCGCCTTGGATGAAAGACTACATTGACAAGAATACGGAGCTGCGCAAAGAGTGCAGGAGTGATTTTGAAAAAGACTTCTTCAAATTGATGAATAACAGCGTTTTTGGCAAGACTATGGAAAACGTGCGCGGTCGCATCGATCTCAAAGTGTTACGAACGGAGGAGGAAGGTGATAAGTTGCAGAAGCTGATTAACAAGCCGACATACAAGCGCCATGTTATCTTCAATCCTGACTTGGCTGGTATCGAAATCCAGAAGGTGAAAACTACCCTGAACAAGCCTATATACGTCGGTATGTCAATCCTCGATTTGGCTAAACATCTGATGTACGATTTCTACTACAACCATCTCAAAAGGCGGCACAACATCAAGTTGCGGTACACTGACACAGATTCTCTGATCATCCAAGTGTTTACAGATGATCTGTTTGAGGACATACGTGAGAATATCGAACTGTATGACACCAGCAACTATGCGAAGGACCACCCTTGCTACAGTGAGAAGAACAAAAAGGTTGTCGGCAAGTTCAAAGACGAACTCGGAGGCAACATTATGACAGAATTTGTTGGAATCCGTTCCAAGGTGTACAGTTACACGGGTGAGGCGAGTGGTAAACGCGCCAAAGGTGTAAACAAGTCTGTCTTGAAAAAGACAATCAATCACGACGACTACAGGATATGTCTGCTGGACCAGCGAGTCTTTCACCGTGAAATGACCAATCTACGAAGCCACAGGCACAGGATCTACAGCGAAACTACCAACAAAGTCACACTGTGTCCACTGGATACCAAGCGCTTCATCACAAGTGATGGAATAATGACACTGGCATATGGATATGTAGATATACCTCAGCATGCATTGCACAGGAAGAATGGATAACTAACGTACATTATCTCATCGTTGCCGTTGTCACTGACCCCCAGTTCAACCTAGTGTCTGCCTCCTGCAAAGACATCATCATTTTATATCTTATTCTATGTGTGAAAGCATTCATGGTGATTACCACCTAACCTTCTCTCCTTTATGACCAAACACCATTTGTTCGGATGAAAATCTCTCCCCATTCTTCATTGAAGCATTCGCATTTTAAGGTGTAGTTGAAAGCCTCCACCGTGACAGCAATATGATAGTACTGATACTTTTGAAGGACATGCAGTCCTTTCACGGTTTTCTGAAAAGTGACTGCAAGCCCTAGAACTCAGTTTTACAATGTGCGTGGTGTATCCAATTGGCCTTCGTAGACTAATGCCATGATGAGCTCATTTTACTAATACCTCATCAGACTTTATCAACCTTCCAAAGGCAATAACCATATTGTGTAAATGATTCCCATATTGATGAAACATGACACTACGAATGTACGTACACATGACATTGTATGGCAGAAATTGAGCATGCCACGTGCAAATGCATGATTTTATTGATTTTATGAGCCTTGAGGATGGGTACACGTACAAATGCATGCCGGATTGTTTGCATATGCGTATCTAGGGCTTCTTATGTTTGTGCGAATAATTATGGTATGCAACCCCGCAGGCAACGTATGAAACATACATCCTAGTCCATCAGCCAAGAACTCAGAAGTCGTCAAATTCAAGCACCCTGTTGCACTTAGAAATCGAATACTTGATTTTGGCCTCAATGGGGAGTTTAGGTACCCTGTACACCGAATCCGCAAATAAAAAGAGTAAACGACTTGCACGCTCTGCAGGGGGAAGCCGACAAAGTGACCATTTTTGGCATTTCATCGACAGCCATTGTTGTGACCTAAACCCAATCTCCAATCAGTGCCATGCGCGTTTCAGGAATGAACTTTCAGATTTTTGTGAATTACGGGAAAAATCTTGCAAATCGACAAGATTTGCAGTGTAAACCATTGCAGTTTCCGTATTACACGTGTGCCTGGATTCAAATTACAATAAAATTGTTGTTCGCCTACTTGTAGAGTGTTGTTCCATTACACATCTCTTTCACTGTTCTATTTTATTGAGCATCCGAATACATACCTTCAGGAAGATTACAACGAGCTAGTATTGAACATCATCCACCTTCGGGTTTCCGAAGTATGCACCCCGAGTCATGTCAAGCAGGTTTGAAGCGTAGTTTTTACTGTTTGGCAAAAGTGATCTACGCTTCCACCCTGAATAGAATCACCCCGGGAAGGTCCTGATCCCTGGAAAAATAAGGAACGTGGAGAGCTAAGGAATCTGCGGCGATGGATGTTGTACATCGAGTGAATGCCCTGCAGTTCTCTTCTCCATTACGACCAACTAGCAAACGCCATGGCTCTGGATGCTGACAGCAAACAGTTGAAATAAAGGCAAGGCTGCTTTGAACATGTTGCAACCAGGTAGTAGTACAGTTACAGTTGTACTACTTCGAAGTACTATCTACCACACTCGAGATCACCCAAAGAATAAAGCGATTGAATTCAAAATCAAAAAAATTGTTGGGGATCGTCTGAAGCATATTCAAGCGAGGTACAGTCGGGCTTGATGACTGATCAAAGCCCTCGGGCTGGTCCCTTGGGCTTTGATCAGCCATCAATCCCTCTGTACCTCGCTTGATTATCTACTTGATACATTGTAGTTGCAAACAAGTAACTACAACAATTGCAGTACAATAGTCATTATAGCAATAAAAACTGCTTTATGGCAGTTTTCTAAAAAAAGTTATTGTGTTCTAGTCCATGGACCCCGTCTAAAAAGTAAGAAATTAACGAAATGTGATAGCCGAAAATTCAAATTTCACACAAAACCTCACAATAATCACAACACTTGAAATGCTGCTTTCAACACTAAACTTGTACTGCACCAACAATTGGCAACATGCATGTCATACATGCATAGGAAAGAGGATCACGAGGGGAAAAGGTCTTCTACATGTAGCTTTTCATTCTGTGTGTGATTATTGTGTGGTTTTGTGTGAAATTTTAATTTTCGGCTATCACATTTCGTTAATTTCTTACTTTTTAGACGGGGTCCATGGACTAGAACACAATAACTTTTTTTAGAAAACTGCCATAAAGCAGTTTTTATTGCTATAATTTCTTTTGTTTTTTCTGTCACCAATCAATGGAATGCCCTATATCAATATGTAAATTTAAACTAAATGATGGCCTTCACATCATATCAAGAGATCAATACCGTATTATACGCATTGATGTGCAAGCCTTTTCTTGCAGAAAATGGCAAAATGGATGTTCTTCTGCGGGGAAACATGTGAGTATGTAGTGGTGGACCGTGGTGATACATTTTTTATACGGAGGTCATTCTGTGCATGTTGCTGTAGCAGAATTTCATGACTCTGTCATAAAATTGTCTTGCCTTTCAGATATTTCAGATATCCCCACCCTCGATCAGATTTACATGTATTTGAGAAATGTAACCAGGTGCGTGTCGCAGATGTTTTTGTTGATTCTGTGTTTATAATGGTTTATAATCATGGGTTTTCGTGATAAGGTCATCCAGCATCATATTGAAACTGAAATCGTAATCCTGTTGATGTCGATACATCTTTTGGAAGTAGTTCAATGACTTCAAACTGTTAGTCCACGATTGTCTAAAACAACACAGCAAAAGAGGAACAATAAACATGTATTAAAATGTAAACAAATACATTGCTGAGTCCGACACCTCCTTCCAACAACTACACTGATCCTGAGGATAAAAGGGGCAAGGCTATGGTTGGAGGTACTGAGAGATAAACAAGGCACTCCATAATAATAAAATCTTACACATCTTTTGGTGAGTATGAATGATATCCAGTCGAACCCCTTTAGGACGAACACCAAGGAACCGATGGTATTTATTCTGTGAGTTTGTCTTAACCTATTTATAACCAGTGAATACAATTATTTCTCCAATAGACATACGAATAGATTCCTTCTACAGCGAAAGATGATTCTAAGCCACACCAACTCATTGACTCGTCTCATATGAAACAAATGAGTCACTAGAGAGGTTCTGCAAAACGAAAAATGCGTACAAACTTTCGTTCTACGTCATGTAGTGATTTGCGATAAGCCTCCGGTTTTAACGATTTGTTTTACGGAGATTTTCCATGTGTTTTGAAATTAAATTATTTGCATTCTTTTATGATCATATGTTATTTGATATTTCTTTGCATAAATATGTAGCGTACGGTACTCGATTAGTACCACGTGGATCTACGTTAGGTTCGTCCACTTTTGCTAGGGTACTCATGCATGCACGTGTCTTCCTTTACCGTACACCATTCGTGTCCTTTGCACTGCTGTTTGCGCCTGGCCACTCAGTAAGATGGCGGCAATCACGTCACGTGCAAAAACTCTTCGAGTTTCCATAGTAATACACATGGCGCGTGTGCACGCGTACGCAAACAATCATGTGTGCACCAAAAGCGGACCCACAAAAATTTAATTTATTTGAAAATCAACTAACAAACAACATGTTTGGGATATCGTTTGAGCAAGGAACTTACCTGAAACGGTCCTCAATTGGCCTTCCGCTTGCGCTTGGCCCTTTGAGGGACAAGTTTGGCGTGCTGAGGAAGCGTGGAGGAAAGGTGAGCCTTCAAGACAGTCCGTAGCTTGTCGACATCGTTCACGACGCCTCCGTGTCGCTTGCGAAGGTCGTTGAACTCGGCGTGAATACTTTCACCTCCCTGCTCAGCTAGTAGGCCCAGGCCAACTCTGAACCTTGCCAAGGCGTCAGGCAGATGGCATTCCAGCAAATGAAGCTTAGGCGTTACATGGCCAAGTTTTCTGGTGACGACCTCTTGCCGTGCTGTGGAGAGGAAGGTAGCGCAATCACTCTCGAACAGCTGAATATCTTCTGCTGACATTGTTGCGCAGGACGAGTATCTTCGGCGGCAGTGAGAGAACTGAGTGAGCAGGTCATTATACCGCTTTGCCACTACTCTGGCCTGGTCGAGAACGGATGGAGGCGCTGCTCTCTCTGTGGTGGAGGCGACAATCAGAGGCGCATTTGACAAAGCAGCAACCACTGGTGGCTGCAGGGCATGGTGAATATGATTGCCGATAAAGGCACCACCATGGTACCGCTGGCGACAAATATTGTACTCCTGCAGAGTTCTGTCCAGTGAGGCCTCACATGGACCATGCAGAATACTGCGGCTCTGGAGCTGGTCAGACAGAGCCTTCACTTCATCCTGGAGAGAGCTGATGGCGCTTGTGGTGGTGTGCTGCTTCGCCTGAATTCCTGCTGTGGCCGCTTCAAGCTGTGGGGCAGTCAGGTTGGAAGCATGGATCGCAAGCCATTCGAGCTGCTCCTGTAGACTGTCAGCTGCTGTGCGCTCGTTCTGAAGATCCAATTGCTTCTGGCGAAGGCTCTCGTGCATCTCTGTTGTGACAGTGTACGCTCGGCTATCTGTGCCAACTGCTGTACTGGATGATGCAAGGGCAACGTCCAGCATCTGGCAGTCCTTGGTCATGGCATAGAATATCCAAGCGAATATTCCCAGATCCAAATGAAGAACGGGAATAATCACATTGTCCAGGGACACAGGCAAGATCGGTGGCCGGATGCAGTTGTTGTGCTTCTTAGCGTCCGCTAATTTTGCACCAGCTCCAACAAAGGCAGCGTTGTCTGTGCACAACGTATCGAGACTACGCGGTGCTCCGCTACACCCAGGTAGCTGTATCTCTTTCCGCATAGCAGTGCAGTGCAGGCAAGGGTGGGTTCCACTCGACCCTGACAAGCCGTACAACGTGGTCTGCAGTTCGTAGTCTCCGAACAACAAGACCCTCACTGACCTGTTACGCCACGTTGTACTGGCCAGCTTCTCGACCTCACTGACGAATGGCTGCAGGGCCGTGCACAGATTTGCTGCCGTATCTTTAGCAGCAAAGATGATAAACGGAATGATGTGCCGTAGAGCATTGCACTGCTGCACATTAACGATCTGGAACGACATCTTGAAGGACTCGCCACCGTGATCGCCGCCGATTTTGACCCATACCTCATCATTTGGGATTGCGCCATCATGCCAGTGAAGCTGATCTGTTGCCTCCAGCTGGTTCAAGTAGTGATGGACAGTCCCAACAAGATGAGGAATTGTCACCATTGCATGCAGCTCGACGCTTCCAGATGCTGCTACGAACGGTGTCTTTTCTGCCACAATGGTAAACGGCAAAAGATCGTCGAGCTGTTTGCGCATTACCCGCTCTGACTCGAGATACAGGCCAAAGTCCTTCAGCCATACTTTCAATTTCCGGAGCTGATTCCATGGCATGTGTAGGTTGGCTTTCAATGCTAGCGTTGTGCCTGTCCCAGGTGTTTTTGGCATGACACCAGCCTCAATGAGAACAGCTTTACGCTCTTCCTCCTTTAGCCGACTTAATGTGGCAGCTTGCTGGACAACTGCACCGGCGAAACTCCCTGCTACGCGCTGGCTGGTTTTTTCAAGCTCAGCACAGCGTCGCCGCACAGTCCTGGCTGATGCATTGTTGGACGGTACAGCTGCAACTGTTGTTCGTTGCCATGTCTGCGATGGACCTCGGCTCCTCAACTGAAGTACGCCAGCATCCGCCTTGCTCTTCACTAGATGGCTGGTGAGACTGTCTGACACGTTGCCTCGGAGCTTTGACGGCGAAGCAGTGAGCACATCGCTGACAGCGGTGGACGGGCCGACTGTTTGCTTACCAGTGTTCTCGCAGTTCTGCACATGGCTGGCAAGTTGAGCAAGTGGCACTGTTGCCGGGCAACCAATCAGCGCTCCAGCATAATTGTCGCACCTGGCCACTAGTTCGGCAAGGCAGCCTTGCAAGATCGGATTGGGCGTGCTGAGATTCGACACGGAGAGCTGTGCATTGCAACCAGGGCATGTTGTATCAGAAGCGAGCCACTCCCACACACATGCGGAACAAAAGCTCTTTCTACAGCAGTCTGCTTCCACGGCTCTCTCTAGCACATTGCTGCATAGTGTACATTGTAATGTAGCTTGGCATCCGATGAATCTATCTGTGCTCAGACTCTTGTTGGCTGCATAGCTTGGTGTTGCTACATCATACAATTTCTGTAAACATGTACTCTGACTCTCCGAGTTGATCCCTGTTGTCCGAGACCGTGTCTGGTGTGTGCCTGTGTGCGTAGGCGTGCACGTGGATGTAACGGCTGCCGCTGTACGGGCAGGTGGCTTTGTTGTTCTCTTTTTCTTAGCCGGACGACCACCTTTGGCGGCTTGCTCAATGGTAGTGCATACCCTGCATACTGTGGTACCATCCTCATGCACATGATCATGGGGAAGCCAGCTACTTGGCTCGGCACATCCTCCACCACAACGTATATACTCTGACTTGCTCAAAGCATAATTCACAGCCTTGTAGCATGTACTGCAAATCTGTGTAGGGTGCACGTGTGGTTGGTCCTGTGTGATATCCACTTCAAAACATTTCAGAATACCCTCGGCATTCTCAGAAACAGAATACGTAGTTTTCTGCTTCTGCTTGGCTAGCGGAACACCGCCGACGCGACACAAAAGACCCAGTAATCGAACATGACGATCCATTCTATAGATCTACACGTAAAAACGGAAAAACAGCCAAAAAAGCGCAGGCTTCGTTTCGGTAGTTTAGGTTTTGTTCGGATCGAGTGAGGTGGCAATCGATCGAGAAAGACCTGAGGTCCGACGAGAAACTCACCAAACATGAAAAATAACTTCTGGAACACGAAGGGAAGGGTCTATCAAGAACGGAGATGCTACTCAATCGTGATGACGAGCGACATGAAGTTGTTTCAACAGATCGTGTCAGAACTCAGCTCAACCTTCACCGATCGTCTTCAAATTTTCTGGTGTGGTCTATCATGTTGTAGTCACTCACTGTATGTGGTTCTTGTTCTTCTTTCATGCGTAGAACAGTCCTAGAAACGCAAGAATGTGACCCGTGTCAGCGAAAAATTGTTTCTGTGAAAATCAAAAATTCAAATTTCCAGGGAGAGTGCGTACGCTCGTACCCAGGACACTGTGGCCAGGATCAGGTCTATGATAACAGCAGTGAAATTTGCCGGATATTTGTGCTCCTTTTATTGCGCGTTGTAATTATTACAATCACATGTTTGTACATACGCTAACTTTGGCGCACTACACATTCTGTATTTTCTCTTTGTTATGGCACAAGGATTCAGAGAATCCTTCAGTAGTCTAGACATTAGTTTTCACCATGCGGTTTGGCCTTTCGGTGTTCTTTTGCAATGAATAATAACAGTGTAGTCTGAGTAGTTTTCCTGTGGATTCCCGGTGGATTTTAGAATTGAGATGTGCTAGACGCATCAGTCATGAAGTGCGAAACTTCGCACGAACTTTCGCAACTTTGAACGCGAAACTTGCAGGGAACGCCAAATAAACTGTCGTAGGAAAATTCGTGAGATCGGGTCATGGCGTACGTGCACTTGGCCCGCGCAAACTACGAAAATGTGCAGAACGCAAAATTCGTACACACTTTCGCAAGGACTGTCGCGAAACTTCGTTCGAATTTTCGTTTTGCAGAACCTCTCTACTGAACCTTTCTTTAGAAACATGACGGCAACTGAAACAGCAACAGAGAAATTACGATACATGTACAGCACATTCTTGCAGGTACATGTACTACAAACAGATTGCGGATCATAATTCTTGCTTTGGCGGCACGAAACTTTATTTGGGGCAGTGCAATCTCGGTGGTACTCACAAATAATAAATCAAACAGCCCAGACTCGAGTAAACAAATCCAATCATACAAGTACAAGATCTTCACGAGACGAGACTGCACCCATTGGCTTGTTTCGTATGAAGCAAACAAGGTACTGATCCTCTCCACAATGGAGATTTTCCCTGATATGCGAATATATTTCGCAAACTCGGTCAATGGGTCCTTGAACCTTTCCCTCCAGATTGGGAACTGCCAACGATAGTACGCCACTGACCAGTGCCTTACTTGTAACGTACCAATGTACATGTACAATGAATATGAGTATTTCGACAACACATCTAACATAAGCCTTACCGTCAAGAAGGTGAACTCGCGTTCTTCGCACACTGTAGACAAGGGCAAAGAGATAAAAATGGATCTAAATCCGAATAAAATCAGCACACGTTTCCGTAAATGAAAGGGTGAGCATAAGCAAATGAATCGAAGGAAACAAAGAGATCCTGTCAGCTTTTCCATTATTAATTTTATTGCTTTCGCCCAAAATCAGCACACTTTTCGTAAATGAAAGAGTCAACACAAGCAAATGAATCAAAGGGAACTGGTCAAC
This sequence comes from Sycon ciliatum, assembly GCF_964019385.1. Lineage (NCBI taxonomy): Eukaryota > Metazoa > Porifera > Calcarea > Leucosolenida > Sycettidae > Sycon > Sycon ciliatum. Next base: position 74,395 of record NW_027044841.1, on the reverse strand, counting down.
TCACCTGTCATTGAGTAATGTTCCGCGAAAGGAGGTCTCAGTAGCGCCGAAACGAAAGCCAGGCCAGGAGACGAAATATCCAAAACAGCTCATACAAGAAGCAGTTCCAAAGAAGGAAGTTCCTCGCGCATGCACATCCGAACGTTCGAACACAGACTGCACTGCAACACCGCACCCGGCTACCACCCGTTGGTAGATCTAATACCGAGCACCTTACGTAGAGACTTACGTAGCCTAAGTGAAATACCGAGCACCTTACGTAGAAACTTACGTAGCATAGCGGTGTCGTTTTTCTTGCCATGTGAACACAATAATAGAAAAGCTGACAGGATCGCTTTTCTAAATGCAGTTTTTGAATTAGTTATTTGAAAATGGTGAGCATCTTCATCTTCTTCCCGGTGCGCATGTACACATATTTTTTGAATCTGTACGTGCTCCAAGCCAACTCACCTCTGCTCAAATCGACGGCGATTTATTTCGCGATTTTAGGTCGATCGCCACGGAAAACCACACCAAACGTTGACAAAACTCCACGTTTTTCACTGAAGACGCATTGGATGTCATGATAAAACGGATGGAAAACCTCGTAATGGTTGCTGAAGAAGAAGAAATTTGTCGAACTTCCAAGGCGCACTGCAAAAGGAGTGCAAGAGTTTCGCCAGGGAAAGTAGGCAGGTCGGATTCAGTGATGCTTTTGCTGTCGATTGATGTCAGTTCCAGGTGTTCGATTTGTAAGTGCAACAGGGGACTCACTTTGGCACCACTGACTGATGGACTATCCCTCCTTGCGGGCCTGATTGAGAGTCATTGCTCGGTTAGCATTCAAACTTCCAAAGGCTGCCTCAAAATGTAGGAGGAGAGAACATGCACAAGTATCCGAAATCCAGTCACAGTACTATTAGGTCAGAACATGGACAGAAACACCACATCCAAGAAGAGCCAAAGAACAGGGCAAGTTAAGGATGGCGCACATAGTCAACATAGCGGGGATGGTCGGAAAGGATAGGGAGGTTCTGCTATACGTGAAACGTAGAGAAATCACGTAGAGAGCAGGTGTCTGGGTTAGAGTCTACGGCTTCGCGTGTTTTGGCTCCAGATTTCTACGCGGAGATGGGGTTCTCTACGTTGTGGCACACGCAGAGAAAATGCGTACGGATTTGCTGGGTATCGATCAACTGCATGCAGAAAACTGCCAAATATGGAAGGGGAAATTCCCAGTACACATTCCACGTGACTTCTCTAGGTGAAACGTAGAGCAGAACAGCATTTCTTTACGTTACGGGAACGCGAAGAAAGTTCGGGTGTTCAACCCTTTTGTCCCCTCAAATCGAAACCTTACACTCCCGTCTGTCTACAGAAAGCATGAGCAGGAGAAGCGGAGGAAATATGAGCGGCGAGTTCTGGAGGTAGAGCACTCCTCCTTTGTGCCCATTGTCTTCTCCACCACTGGTGGACAGGGAAAGGCCTCATCTGCGCTGTTTGCCAGGATTGCCAGCAAACTGAGCGACAAGCGCAACGAGCCTTTTTCCGTCACCATGGCTTTCGTCCGGACCAAACTGTCCTTCAGCCTAGTGAGAGCCATGGTTGCTAGTCTGCGCGGCTACCGGCGCTCTTCAGTGCCACTTCCTGTTCACTCGGCTGTTCTGGCGGCTGCTGAGTGTTCATTGTAAGCGTATGACACAAGTACGGTGGATGTACATGGAGTTGCTTACCTCTCTTTCTTTGTTACTCTTTTCTTTTCCTTCATCTTTTTCTTTTTTCTCTTTTACGTTTACTTTATACCAGGCGTGGGCCATCCCCTGTACATAGGTGCCATCATTTTTCTTTGTTTCTTTTTGGTCAATTTACAAAAAATAAATAAATAAATAAATAAATAAATAAATAAAAAAAGAAAAAAAGAAAGTTCGCGTGATTCTTTGCGTCGCGTTCCCAAATCGTAGAGCAGAACCTCCCTGATATAATTATCATAAACCCTTTAGAGCTAGGACTGTACCTGAAGCGGTGGTACACGACCCTATGCGACCGGTTTGTATACAGGTTTATACTTCCCATATAATCAACTGGTTACCCCCACTACAGTCCGTTTCAAAAAGATTTGCAATCCTGGCGATCGCCCGCAGAGTTTGGCGTCTTACCGTATGAGCACTCGAGCGCTGCCTGGAAAAACTCACTGTGAACTCGAAGAAATATTCCGCGCGAAAGCAGGAAAAATGACAACTCACTCACGTTGATACAGTCATGTACGTCTGTCGTCTACGTCTGGTTTACAACAAACGAGTTCTTCGTCGTATCGATAATGGAGGCAGAGAGGACATGTCGAAACGAAAGTGTTGTAAATGTTGACGAGCGGCATGGGTCCCAATTCGTTTTGTGACCAAAATTGTTTCTTTGAGCTGCGATGCAATTTACTCACCGTGTGACGAAAACGACATCGACACGGACTCATTCCCAAGGCCATGACTTGGCAAAGCTATCCGTGTGACTTCGACGACATTTTGAGAAAAGCAGACGCTTGTGAACGCTTATAGAAGACGGCGTTGACTGCTAAATTCAAATAAAAATTGGCGATCTTGAAATACTAGAATAAATCTCAAAAAGCTACAGCGCGATGACTTCCATATTCACTCACACCATTGCAGTGTTGTGGGTAGTAGTAGTAGTATTTATTATTTGACTAGGGGAGTCCCAACAGGCATGGCCTTGTTACAGGGAACCCTAGGTGAATCTTTGTGAGGTGAGCAAAAGTACCAGCAGATTGTGCCTGACGACAGTTTGGAGGAAGAGTGTTCCACCGACCTGCCGCCAGAAAAGAAACTGAGCGCAGTCCATACCCAATATGTACATTAGGTAATACTAAGGCAGCTGTATCCTGGCCACGAGTACGAGCATTTGTGTGCGGGCCAACTGAACGCAGGAGAAACAGTGACTGAAGGAGGGGGCTAGCAATTGATGACAAGCAGCGATAGACCAAAACGTATAGTTTCAAATTAACTCTTTGCTCAAACGAATACAGATGACACCGTTGTAAAACTAATGCAGTTGGGTTCATTCTATCTAAACCAAATGCCTTCTTCATCGCAATATGGCTGACCGTTACAAGCCTGTTATATAGGGTAGTTTTCAAACAGTGCACATACGCATTACTTGCATATTCTAGAGTAGACTGTATAATTGACAAGAAGAAAGTTCTCCGAGCAGTAGCTGATAAATTGCGACGGCCATGAGCAAAACAGGCTAGTTTAGCGAAGACCACTGAACACACCTTTTCTACTTGTGGGCGGAACGTTAGATGCTCATCGATTAGTATACCGAGGTATTTCACAGTAGAGACAGGGGAAATGACAATACCTTTTGAGCCAAGTGATCCCTTCAATTTGCGGTTAGTAACCTCAGTCCATTCCTCATCGTTTGGCTGCTGCTGCTGCTGCTGGTGCTGCTGTTGTTGTTGTTGTTGTTGTTGCTGCTGCTGCTGCTGCTGCTGCTGCTGTGGTGGCTGTTGTTGGCACTGCTTCTGCTTCTCTTGGTGTTGTAGGTGCTGTTTCGGTGGTCTTCTTTGGTGCTTGTGGGTTTGTGTATCGTGTGCGTGGTCGCGGGTAGGCATCGTGCTGGCTGATCTCTCGGAGGTGGGGTGTGATGTTCTTGCGTAGCTCTGGTTGTTGGCCAAGAGTGCTCCGTTGGGTGGTGCTGTCCATACAGATTGCTTGACCGTACGTGTATCTGTGGGATCCACGTGGTTAGCTGTTTGCATATGCGTATGTAGTGTATCTGGTACGGTAGTACGAGTAGTACTGGAGCTGAAGCGGGCCAGTTCAGATTCAAAAGACTTGAGGCGCGCTTCTACGTGCGTGGTTCGATTTGCGGTGTAATGCAGAAATACGGGACTCAGAGTTCAAACATGTAGATGTACTCATTTTGTCCTCTTGCTGGCCTTGTTGCTTTCGAATCTGGAGGACTTCTTCCTTTACAACCGACAATGATTTCGATATCTCGGAAATAGCTTGTTTGAACGTCGCCAATTCTGATTTAACAGTACGTACAATCTCGGTCTTAACTGTAGTGATAAGACTCTCAAGACTTACGACAGATTCCGTGACCGGGGAGATAATCCGGAAATCACCTTCTGGCGATTCGTTGATGTCGTCCTCTTGTGGATGCGCCATTCTGCCAGCAGAATGTTCGCAGTTTCCTGTCGAGTCGACGTCAGAATCCAGGGAGTGTGTTCACATGGTGTGAGCCAGTCAAGTGTCAGTCAGTTCGGCAGGAAGCGCGAGCTCCAACAACAACAACAAGTCGTTTGGTGCAGCCATCTTCTTTGTCTTGTACCAGCTTGATCACCAAAACAATGAAGAAAAAAAGTTTGACTTGAGGATAGGTTGGGATTTGAACTCACAACTTCATGGTCAGCAGACAGCATTCATAACCACAACGCCAAAAAGGAAGGATAAATCGTGGGGTTTGATAAAAAATCGATACTGGCTTCCTGGGCAAATTGTAAACCATGGGAAAAGGCCGGAAACCTGGCCGAAATTCTAACTCCTTAACGGCTGATCCAATTGTTCCGAAACCTTTGTAGCCACCTGACTCACTGAGTATTACGTCATTCTACAAACGCATGCGCAAGAAATAAAATCATTCTCTTTGGTCACAACTTCTTCGTTGTCCAGTTGGCCAAAGTAGCCGTCGTCTAGGGCCCGACGTAAAACCCTAAATTGGTGACCCCGTCTTTGGTCACAACTTCTTCGTTGTCCGGTTGGCCAAAGTAGCCGTCGTCTAGGGCCCGACGTAAAAACCATAAATTGGTGACTCCTGACGCTGCGCTCTTCGGAGTTTTGAGCATGCCATCCCCGAGCTCGGCCCGCCGCAGTTTCCTGCTCGCCTCAACTCTCGGGATCCCGTCAATCGCCGGCTGTTGACGTAAAACTTGAGCCTCACCACCACTGGATCCGCCTCGGAGCTGCTGTGGCCCCTGCCACCCTCCCCGGCCCACCTGGATACCCCGCTATCCTGCCACGGCATCGTCCAGTCGTCGTCGTCCGTATTCGTCCTGGCCTCAAGCTGGAAATTGGCTACCTCCACCCGTCGTACCAGCTCACTCACTGAGGAGTCTGTGCACGCACGCAGGCACACGCCCGGCACCGGACCCCATGGAGCTGCGCTCGCCTCCATCTGTCCCCGCCTCAGTCGGCACGCCTCGCCCCAGTGCAGCGCTCCTGCTGGTATCCCGCCAAGCCTGCAACATGCAGCCGCCTCTGACATAATAATACTCCTCTGTCACGCGTACATTTCCTTTCTTTCCGCCTCTGACACGATAACACTCCTCTGTCACGCGTACATTTCCTCTTTTCTTTCTTTCTGCCTCTGACATGCTCTCCACCTCTGTCACGTTAACACACCTCAGACATGTTAAACCGCCTCTGTCATGCATCTCTCTCATTTCCGCTTTCTGCACTGTTTTTGATTTTGTTTCGGCCTTTGTTGCCACGTCACAAACAAATTTCATACACGCAGCGCTCTCGCTTGTACATATGTATCATATTCTTATAGTTTTGCCTTTCCGCCTTGTACATGCTGCGCTTCCTTTCTCTTCTCTTGTTTCTTGTTTATCGTGCTTCGCTCCTCCCGACCTCACCACTGGCGGGGGAGTACTGTAGCCACCTGACTCACTGAGTATTACGTCATTCTACAAACGCATGCGCAAGAAATAAAATCATTCTCTTTGGTCACAACTTCTTCGTTGTCCGGTTGGCCAAAGTAGCCGTCGTCTAGGGCCCGACGTAAAACCCTAAACCTTCACAGAACAATTTGCCGTGTCCTAACAAGCCATTCTATGTACACTGTACCATGGTTTTCGATTTTGACGTAGATAATCAAGCGAGGTACAGAGGGCTTGATGGCTGATCAAAGCCCGAGGGCCGTAGGCCCAAGGGCTGGGCCCGAGGGCTTTGATCAGTCATCAAGCCCGACTGTACCTCGCTTGAATATGCTTCAGACGATCCCCAACATTTTTTTGATTTTGAATCAAACTCGCTTCATTCTTTGGGTGATCTCGAGTGTGGACAATGTCGGCCTTTCCTTTGGGATTTCAGAGCAGCCTGAAGTCTAAAGTGCATGTCGTTTTCGTCCCGTTCGTAAGTTTCACACAGAGATTACAGCAAAGGGAAAGTAATGTCAGTGGACGAAAAACCTGTTTCGTGAGAAATTTCTCAGGACTACGTGTCAAGAGCCAGACGTGGCCGAAGAGTCACGGAAGTATGGAATTTTCACTTCCACCATACACGCCTTGCTCACGCTGCATACTGCTGAGAGTTCTGCGGTGCTGGAGCTAGATTTCCAACTCCACAAGTTCTGCATGTCGTTTTCGTCCCGTTCGTAAGTTTCACACAGAGATTACAGCAAAGGGAAAGTAATGTCAGTGGACGAAAAACCTGTTTCGTGAGAATTGAAAAACCTGTTTCGTGAGAATTTTCTCAGGACTACGTGTCAAGAGCCAGACGTGGCCGAAGAGTCACGGAAGTATTTTCACTTCCACCATACACGCGTTGCTCACGCTGCATACTGCTGAGAGTTCTGCGGTGCTGGAGCTAGATTTCCAACTCCACAAGTTGAGAGCCACCGCATCCCCGACCACCACCCCTATCGGTTTCTTGTTCTTATAGCCAGATCACCTTGAAAAGACTGAGATTGGGCATGATCAGGGCTTTGATGGTTTTGTCGTACAGTTGCCAATGGCAGCGGGCTTTGATGGTTTTCTCGTACAGGTTGTCAATGACAGCGGGCTTTGATGGAATATCAAAGCCCGCTCTCCGAGGCTGCTGATTGGTCGTAACCTAGCAAAGGGCACGTGGGTCGTTTGAAAGCATGTTACAAGTGTTATACGCATCCCATATTTGGATCCCGACCCCGGCATAATTCATACACATTCCATTACCCCCTACCCTAGCCCTGCATGCAGTAATTCGTACACATTCCATTACCCCCTACCCCTAGCCCTGCATGCAGTAATTCGTACACATTCCATTACCCCCTACCCCTACCCCTGCATGCAGTAATTCGTACACATTCCGTCTTTGTGGTCCACTTTCACGACAATAACACACACAGAAGTCTCTGCTGTGAGCACGGTGGCTCGGCAATGGCGCTGTGAGCACGGTGGCTCGGCAATGGCTTTATTTATTGATATTTTATTATCCTCTTCCTGATTTTTTTTTCATAATTGGATGCATAGAGATAAGAAAAATAAGCACAAGATACTGCTGCTAGTCGCACAGCAAAGCACACAGAAACGACAAGATGTTACAATGAATGTAACAACACCCGTCCAAGCTAAGGACCTACATCCCTGCACCAAGACGGTATCTTGAAAAAACCCACACACTCACCACACGGTCATCATCCAGCTTCAGTTCAATCACAATACAGTAGTATTCTTCCCATGCAGATTCAATTGAACTGCCCTGGCACTAGCTATACAATCTGAAGCTGCACGTAACCATACAGAGGCCAGCGACGCACACACCACCCCTACGTTTTTAAACTAAAAAAGAAAAGCAGTCGTAACTGCCACAGCCACATGGCCAATAAGAAAGCCGATAAGATTATATCGATAAACACACACCCAGAAGTCAAGGGTGGGAGGGTGGGATACAAACTGCACCAACGAAAAGCCACTGCGAAGTGACAGGAATGCGGTCAAGCACAACATTTTTGCTGAAGCAAACAGTTGCAGGGAAATCCCAAAATCAGTGCGATTTTACATGAGCCCCAAATGTTCAAGTTACCCACAAAGACACAAGCTTTCCAACAGACAGATGCAAAAAGGTACCTTATGACATTTTTGGCCAAATCGAGTTAAGGTGGCTCACGCCTATTTCAAAAAAATTAACGATTGCTCTGAAAATTTGGTGGGCGGTTGCTCTTAGGCAGTGTATGCAAATGGCGAGTTAAAAAAACGGGGTCTCAATGCTAACTTTTGAGATATAGGCGATGACAATTTCACTAAATTGTCAAATTTGTACAGGATTTGTGATGTATAGCGGACGGGTATTTCATCAAGAACCTGATTTACAATCTTCCTCATTTTTTGGTTATTGAATGGACTAACTGTGTACATGCCAATGAGAAAATAAAAAACATATGCTTCAATGCTCAATTTCGCCATATAGGCGCAGAATGCCTTTTTGATAAGTTAGCTTTGCTACATGTACATGCACACCTACATATCCCATGTACATGTCCATATACATCTACTCTTCTCTACTAGACAACCCTAACCCTGCAATACACATTGACACAAGTGTACACACACATACCACACACAAACACACACACACACACGCATACATGCAAACACACACACGCACACATGCAAACAAACACACACACACCTGTCCTGTCGAGCCACTACCACTAGGGTCACGTGGGCCCCGGAAGGGCAGCAGAGAGAGAGAGAGAGAGAGAGAGAGAAAGAGCACGCCACCCGGTGGCGCTCCAGACACACACACGCACACACACACACACACACACACACACACACACACACACACCTTTGGAAAGCCCATCGCCGAAGGCGATGATAGCTATTAGGCGAGGCAGAACACACACACACACGCACACACACACACACACACACACACACACACACACACACACACACACACACACACACACACACTACTACTACTACTACTGCTACTGTAGCATGGTTGCCCAAGGGCCACACCATTCCGAAAGAAGCCGGAGTCATTGTCAGGAGCAGAAACGGAGAACTGACGGCTGCAGCGAGAACAGCGGACACAATATGACGCTCTGTCAGACTTGGTTGCCCGATGGCCACGGTCGCACATGTGACGTCTGAAACCAGGCACTGACTTGAATTGCCGATTGCATGTCAAACACAAGAGAGAAGCATGGACGCTGAGCGGAATAGATGATGCCGGCTCGGACACTTTCGATGGTTCCAGGGGCAAACAATGATGCACACGCAGGCCACCACGAGAGTGAAACCACCTTCTGCATGTACCACACTGCACAGCACCACGCTGATCCTGGATGGGGAGACTTTGCTCTGCGCCACATTTGTGCCTTGTTTGTCACCTGGCTGGCGAAACGACCGATGGCAGATAAGACAGTCCACCCGCCAGGCAGACCTATCCTGAGCAACCTCATACCAGGCCAGACAGACACACACACACCACACACACGCACAAACGTGCGTGTAAACAGTGACTAAACACACACACACACACACACACACACAAGGCACACACATGATCGCACGCCTGCAGACCATCGCTCCAATGAAGATAAGATTACTACTTCTTTGCGTAAATATGTTTGAGATAGAGTGTCGCTCTTAGATGTGACTGATGCCATCAACCAATGTCAAGGAAAAAAATTCACGGTTCGCGTCAGACTCGGCTAGAGGCCGAGTTTTCCGCATCCGTAGGAACGCCATCATCCTTCAAGGATCAAGGCGCAGATGCAAGGAAAGAATGTGTTCAATCTTCTTCTGCACACGTAGAAATAGGTTTGGGCATTTTCGATGATTTAGAATGTACGTCGCGTGAATATAACAATGTGACAGAGGCAGCCACAATTTACTGATTACTGTGCATTGATCTAGCTATATACACTGCAAGTGCACTGTAAATATTGTGTTACATGCATGTAGTTGTGAAGGGAGACAGTATACATGTACATTCACCAATGACACACCTGTCAGACAGCAGGTTAGGGCTAGTCAAAGTTATGAAGGCACAATATGAGATACGAAGGCACAATTTTGCGATGTACTTGAGTTTGTGAATATATAGTGGACTTTGTGTTCACACATACTCTACCAAATTGCCATGCACACCCTTGTAACACACACACACACACACACACACACACACACACACACACACACACACACACACACACACACACACACACACACACACACACACACACACACACACACACACACACACTTGAGCCTGGGGAGCATGATTGCTGTCAGCCAGTGTTGCTTTCAAATGCGTATTCTCGTCAGGAGTGATGTGAAACACATACTGGTAAAATAATTATCAATCTCTAAAAATGCATCCTAAATAAAACGCTGAAGCACTGAGTCTAGTCAGAGTGATAAGACAATAAATTGAAGGAATTTCTCAACAAAAACTCAGTGTACCGCTGTGATCAAGCCGTGGCAATAACTATAGTAGAGTTCTTGGTGGACAACGATTACCATAAAGAAATGGTGAGATACTACAGTAGTACCCTCTACTGACACAATGCAACCACGTTGTCCAGTACATGTTCGAATCAAAAATACTTTCGTACATTCGTGACCATGTCAATTTATATTCAAGGGCGACCTCCACAATCCACTGGCTTCAGAGTCGATTTATCATTATAGAACGGCCATTCTTGACAAAATAGTCAGACAAATTTTGCGAAGGATGGCGTTCTACTGTGGAAGGGACTCGCCAAGTCACTTGAACCAATTCAACGAAAATACAAAATACTCAGGTTTTACACATTCACGTACCCGTCTGTGCCGTCCCCCATTCCTTCCAAGACATCCACATAGACTCCAACGCTTTTATTCTACTCTTTTTCCGAAGCCGACCATGGGCATGGGCAGTGCCTGCTGGAAGGGACATCCCAACACTTCTCTGACAGGTGACAATTTCCACAAGTAAAAATGCACCTAAAAAAAGTAGCCAAGTGGAGGAGTGAAAAAAAAGAAGAAAAAAGCTCACACTCTAGACTCGAGTACGAGAGTTTCGTACTCAGGCCATCTGCTCGAGCTGGACCCTTCGAAACTGGAGTGCGCTACAAAGCTCGCTACGCCAACTCTGCATGTCTTTTCTCGAACGTAGGATGCGCGAGAACCTGCGCAAAAGACGAGTTTAGAAATAGGCGCGCGACTATGTACACTATAAAGGGATGTAATTAGATCAAATGTACGGTGGTTTTTATGTGCAGGGGCAGAAGGAGGGAAAACGGGCTACAAATGTGTATGGTACTAATTATTACATGCAGGGGCAGCGGGGAAATGGGTCAAATATGGTTATAAGTGTGTACGTACGAACTACTGCATGCAAGGCTAGGGGTAGGGGGTAATGGAGTGTGTACGAATTACTGCATGCAGGGGTAGGGGTAGGGGGTAATGGAATGTGTACGAATTACTGCATGCAGGGCTAGGGGTAGGGGGTAATGCCTACTAATGGTACGCTTTCCAACGGCCAAAGAGAGACAGAGCCGTCAGATGCAAAAAGGTACCTTATGACGTTTTGCTCGCAGTTGAGAAAATCACGTTCGAAAAAGTATTTTCTGTGAATATGTGATCGATAATCCGGATAGTTTCCAGGGTAACTCGGTGATGAATTGAGATTTTTGGACCTGGTTTTTTGCACGACACTCTCCTGACCAGGTTGTATCAGAAACAATCGGCTATACACATAATAATGCGCGCCCAGCTAAATGGGCGCGCTCATGCATTGCACCGTACATTCTATTCTAGTTCAGATAACCAAACTTACTTACCAAACGCACTTTTTTGACCAACCAAACGGGCGAGAATGATTCCGAGTGATTCCAAGTGATTCCCATTTTGGAATGTGACCAACCAAACGTAACCTTAGATAATCTAGCCAGAAGTAAAGTCCTTTCCCTAATGCTGGTGTCTAAAAATCTGTCCTCGTCCCGTGAGATATTATGCTTTACCGACTCTAATAAACTGGTATCTCTGGTGGTCTGGTGTGAACCTAACAAACCCTAGTGATAACACAAGCAGGGAGTCCCTGGTTACAAGGCGAGGACGCGTAGTGCTCCTGACTACAACCATAACCCGGTTGGCAGAGTCCCGGTCTTGCGACCATCTGAACCGTATTGGGAAAACCCAGGTTCGGACCCTCGTTCGAGGCTTCCATGGTGTACGCTGTGCTGTACAAAGAATAAAAAAATAAAAAACGCTGTGCTGTACACCTCCGCAAAAGCAAGTGTGACGCAAAAGGGAAAAACCTGAACATCTATGGTAAACCAGACCAAACACAAATAATCCATAAAGCGCGCAGCGGGTTGCTACACTATTACCATGATTACTACGATCACCATGATCACTGAGAGGTCGCGAGAAAGCACGCTTGTTCACGTTCCCTGTCTCTGTTGTTGACGAGCCGGCCGAGCTGGCTTGAGTACGACTCCCTGCAGTGCTATGCTCTTCACAAAATACTCTCTCGCCTACACTCCAACTACCTATACCTGTCCATCGCGTGAGGAGTATTGATGGGCAAGGGAAGCCGGATAAATCTCCTTTTCACAGAAACTAGCAGTAGACGTAAAGCGTTAGCGATATGTGCAGCTGCAGTGATCATCTTTATGGTTCTCGCATTTTCAGTTTCTAACCTGTCACAGACCTGGACCGTGTTGCACAGAATTAGTCCAGGTAGCGGCATCACACAGGGCGAGGCCAGTCTTCCGTCGCTATTGCAAAAGTCGCCACGCCATGGCCGATTGCGTCTTCCCACTCAGTCGATGTTCTTCCTCTACCTTGTGGTGGGCAAGGCGCATCCGTCTGTCCAATGGAGAAAGCTAAGCAGGCACGCCAATGTCTTCGTCATGTTTTCCAGCTGGCAGGACGACGTCACAGCCCAGTACGAAGATGCATACCATTTAGCTGTCATCTACTATCCAAACTCTACTTGGACGTCAGCAAGAAACTATCTGTACTCACAAGTCAGTGAACTGGAAAAAGAGCAAACCATCAAGTTTGACTACATCATGTTTGCCGATGAGGACATCCGCATGTACACCAACACGCAGGAGGCGAAGGTGGAAAAGTATTTGAAGGGCACGGTCCAAGCTCTTCTACACCTGCAGGATATCTTGCAACGAGATAAGCCAGCCCGTGCCAGTGCTGAATATGCCAATGACCCCAAGTACCCCATAGAAAAGTTCTCAGCACGGTGCGTGCAAGCATGCTCATTTGACGGCTTGCTTGATATCTACCATCGCACCATTGCAGAGTTCTTGCTTCCGTACGAGACCAAATTTGAGGAGTGGAACTGGCATATATCCATGTATATCATGAACCTGCGAACGCGTGCCCTCGCCGAACCGTACTGCAATCTCTATCGTGAAGTCTTCGTGGATACATCGACTAATGATCATAACGGAGCGTATCCGAGGGATTATAGCTACATGAAAGAAGCGTATGACTATGCTGCGGCGTGTGTGCACAGAGCTAAGTTATCGCTTTCAACTAGAAGGAATGAGACAGTAGAGGAGACCAGCTTAAAGGCGCTCTTCCGTCCCCCGCCGAACAGCAGTCCGAAGAACTGCACTACAATACCAGGTGCAGGTGTGGACTATTCTCAACTTCTCGCGGAGAAGCTGACAACTTGGCCAAAGCTGTGCAAAGTGCAGGACTGATGCTGCGTGTCAGATATGTAACAACTCTACTATTGAGTTGTAATTATTCTACTCCTCATTCACTGGTTTGAGGGAAAGACATAAATGGGAAAAGTCACAAGAAGAAATTGACTGTCACGACCATTGTGATTGTTATCCGTATCGCGTGGGAGTCACATTCATACGGACCTCTGATCTCACACTCTTGGCACTGTCCATGTTTTTCTTAGCTTGAGAGTTTACCTGTTACTTGTATGATTTCAGTCGCCACATTGTGCCAATGTCGTAATAAATCTAAACGGATATCCTATTTAGCCCTTTCCCAAAGGTGCTCTTTTAATTCGCACTTACAGTGCATTTCAAAACTATAGACGCGTAGTGTTTTGCAAAATTCGATAGGATTTATTTAAAAACATTTAGTTGTTTCTCCAGATTCCGTCTCTGCATCGCTTCACAATTCTGGCTATATACTTTGTTTTCGCTACAATTGAAGTATATTTTTAGGCCAGGTTTTCCGGTTTTTACATGTAATTCCTGTTTTGAAGGGTTTGACCACTTTGTTTTAAGGGTTTGACCAGTTTGTTTCGGATTTTTGTTCCTGCTGAGACAGTGCTGCACCCAGACCATTATCGCGGGTGCATTTTTGTACGGGTCCTGGTAGCCTCGTGGTTTCGATCCGTGATTTCCAGTACAAATGTGGGGCATTCGAATCCCATCACGCCTCCTGCCTTTTTCTCTTCTTTTCTGCATGTTTTGGATCTTGTTGGGTGAAATACAGTAGGGATGATAATTATATTTTCTCTTTTTGATATGATTTGAGCCTCCCTGTTCCCTTCGCCTGACACAACGAGTGACAGTGGTTTCACTCACGCCAGTTGCAAGGTGAGTTCGACGACGAGGATTTCGGATACTCAAGCTTCGATCAAAATCCAGCTCTTGTTCAAAGAAACAATGAACACGACTAATCATATCTTTCTCGGCATCACTGAGATTCTTACGGGCCTTGGAAGCCATTACAGTCAGGCACTCAGAAAATGAAAACAAGAAGAAGATTCATTTGAGACTTTCATTTCTTTTGAGACTTTCCTCACACCGTTTCATTTGCGACTTTGCATGTTTTGCATCTTTTGTATTTCCCGCGGCGACGAAGAAAAACCTGAAAACACATCTGAAAACCAGAAAACACTCAGGCAAAACTCACGGCTTTCGTACGACTCGTACCAAGAGTAGATTTATCTACTCTTGCTCGTACGTATGAGTTCACGCGTCTATAGTTTTGAAATGGACTGTAGTGCTTTTCGCGTCTCTCAAAATAATGCTGAAAAAGTGCTCTTTTTCAGTGAAAACAAGCAAAAAGTGCTCTTTTTTCAGTGAAGCAGCCATGATACATGTTCAGATATGAACCCAAGCTGAGAAATACATGTACATACGCATTCTTCCATTTATGGGTCCACGGAAAGGCAAAACAGGAAGTAAATTTCAAAAAGCCCACTTTTTACAGCTTTGTGTACACTGGGTACACGCTTCACCAACTAAGTTACTTGTTGCCCCCCCCCCCCCCCCAAAGAAGCGGCTTGCCAAAGCCCATCGAGCACTCGGAAACTGTGATCGCATGCATGAGGAAACAGATTTTAGCACTTTTTCAGCTAAAAAAGCTCAAAAAGGGCGATATTCACCAAAAACGCAATAAAGGGTGAAAGAAATGGGTTTTTCCAAAAAGGGCGAGCACCTTTGGGAAAGGGCTAATCCTAAGGCGCCGGTCACACATGCATGGCGCTTTTGCGACACCACCAAAGCTGCACCACAAAAGTTGGGATATCCCCGGATCACCATGGATACTGCGCCTGGCGCCACTGGCGCCACGGCGGCAATCTCAAAAGCGCCACAACCAAAAAATTGGTGGCGAAACACAAAAGCGGTAGTGCAACTTTTGCGGCGTTGTCGTTGTTGGATCTCTTGGATCTTGGAAAAATTAGTTTTTCATCTCTCGTCGTGAAGTGGACTGCTGACCAAGAGCAACTGCTCCTCTCCCTCTATTTCGAGGTCAACCATCCGACATGGAACTCGACTCAGGCGTCCACCGATGCTCAAGGAGCTTCCGCAAGATTCAAACGAAGAGAAATTGAACAACATGAATATTGAGGCAATCTCCATAGCTCTCCGCAGTCGCTGGTCACGACGTAGTCGGCGATTCTGGGCGTTTCTGCGATCCATACCAGCGCAGGAAAGGAATTTTGAGGCTACAGTCTTTTTCAGAGAAAAGTTTTACGACACCTGTGGAGACCCGTGAATGCGTGCGTACCAAAGCCTTTGCATGTGTGACCGCCGGCAGAAAAGAGCCGCAAAAGCGCCCACTGCCAGCGTGTTGGAGGCAGCCGCAAAAGCGGTGTCGCCGCCTGCATGTGTGACCGGCGCCGTCACTTACCTGGTACGGTCGTCTATTTATTCATTTTTTTTTTTTTTTACAAAAAAGCCAAACATGAGATGCTATGGTTGTGGATCGATCATGTTCCCATGAAACATATCACAAACATTCTCTCTCACTCCTGTTCTCATGACTTTCATTTTGTTGCCTCTCTTTGAAGCTGTACATTGTACTGTTGGGGCAACGAACTAAAAAGGAATCAAAAAACAAACAGTCAGGTAAGCCAATTTGGTACAGTAGAGTCGCGCGCTGAAGAACGCGGAGCCCAAGAACGTCCAGCCTGAAATTCTAAGAAGTTAGAACACCACAGCCTAAAGCTAAGAACGGCGGTGTTGGTTTTCTGGCAGCTTGTGGAATGCATATGATCCAGTACGGATTGTTTCTAAGAACGTGCTATAAGAACGCAGCCAGATTGCAGAAAAAATAAGAACGTCCCAGGCTAACCCCTTGGAAACAACGTTCTTGGGCGCGCGACTCTACTGTAATCGAACGTTTTCGTTCCCTTCTCATCTTGGGACACCCTGTACTTACTACCCATGATGAGAAGGGAACGAAAACGTTCGGTTACCTTTTCTTTCAAAAAACAAACAGCTGCACCTTAGCTCCGTGGTTGGAGCATCGCTGGCCTCAAGCGAGGGTCCCTGGTTCGAATCTTGGTGGTGACAGTCAATTTTTGCTTCAGACTTTTCCCGTTTGTGTCTTTCCCTCAAATCAGCAAAAACAAACAAAAAGAATTCTGCGCCTTGCTCCAGTAAATAATAAATTTCAGTGTTTGCTCTCCAAACAGCAACTGACTTTGATTACCTTCAAAGATTACCTCAAAGGATCAAACAACAACCATTTTCTTCAGTTTTTTTCGGCAGGCTTCTCCCAGTGCTTGGCCAAAATCACACCTCGGAGGAGTACAAAAGTGTGACAACTGCCAGATGTCCTCTATTGCTGGCCTTGACCCTCTCAGAGTCACACACACACACACACACACACACACACACACACACACACACACACACGCGCGCGCGCGCGCACACACACACGCATGCACACGCACGCACGCGCACACACACATACACCATTTGACCATTTGATGCCCATCGCCGGAGCCGATGATAGCGATGCTACAGCCGTAGCCATAGCAGCTTGTGCTGGGATTGCACCATTCAACAGCTTGCAAGGCTGAAGAATTGACCGTCACTATTCAGCCCGGTCTACACCACACAGCTATGAAGTGGCTTTTCTGGCGAGTGAATCCCTGAAAAAGACCACACACGCACGCACGCACGCACCCACGCACCCACCCACCCACCCTTCTATTCTATACCGAACCCTGCAGTCATATTGTAGTATCCCTGCCCGACCAATACGAAAGCAGTACGGAACTAATACGGAGCTTTGCCTGATGTATATTTAGTGTATCTCCGTATGTAAGCGTACGGCAGCTGCTGCATAAAAGCGGCTGCGCATTTCTGTTTTGATGAAGATGAGATTTTGATAATAACGAGCTATTCAACCTCCAGGTGTGCACCGGAGAGAAAGTCAGTTATTTTGCCGTTTATTCTTTCACTAATAATTATATCTCAGGTGTGTACCTGAAAGAAGTAGAATAAAAGTAATTCTTGTTGATTTCACCGCGCCTACCACTCGGCTACCCATTACAATATCATGGCTGCTAAAATCCAGAGGTCATGACTTCGTAACATGCAAATGTACAAATGTAATGTACATGTACACGGAGTTTTGCGGACTTCCCGCCACTATCTCGGCCGCTCTGGGATACCTGATGAAGGCTGATTCACTAGCATCTTCTGCTACATGATTGTACTGTGTCAATGTGGGAAAGAACTGTTACTTTGAAGAAGAAGAGTTCAAGCATACAATGCTGTATTGCCATGATTGCTACCCTGATTTTCATTGAAAACACTATCTGTATGACCTCCGAACCCTTTACCATGCAGACCACCAGCACTGATCAGGTGCATTGTACACAATTGTATAGCCTACATACTAGAACTGCGGTACAATCGTGTAGTTGTGCTCCTACCTCCGAGAGGATGCCAAATTATGCTCCAAATTTTCTGCCACCAAATTATGCCAATAATTATGCCGGCATAATCCGCCGGTGCCTAACAGCCAGGCCCCCCGCACTTTTAAACCACCGCCGGCAGGTGCTGCAATGCCGTGCACCACGCTGAAGCTCAACCGGAAGCCGACGCTCAGCAAGGCACTTGTGCCGTGTAAGACCCGAATGTTTGGTGAATGTTCTGTTGCAGGTGTTACAGTGAGCAGCCGACTCCGGTGCAGGATGGTCCACACTGGGCAGATAGATGC
>NW_027044841.1:0-53547 GCF_964019385.1 Sycon ciliatum | reverse complement strand
TTGCGACCGGTCGCATAGGGTTCCGTCGTGTACCACCGCTTCAGGTACGGTCCTAGCTCTAAAGGGTTTATTATATCCTTTCCGACCATCCCCGCTATGTTGACTATGTGCGCCATCCTTAACTTGCCCTGTTCTTTGGCTCTTCTTGGATGTGGTGTTTCTGTCCATGTTCTGACCTAATAGTACTGTGACCGGATTTCGGATACTTGTGCATGTTCTCTCCTCCTACATTTTGAGGCAGCCTTTGGAAGTTTGAATGCTAACCGAGCAATGACTCTCAATCAGGCCCGCAAGGAGGGATGTATGTTTCATATGTTGCCTCCGAGGTTGCATACCATAATTATTCGCACAAACATAAGAAGCCCTAGATACGCATATGCAAACAATCCGGCATGCATTTGTGGGTGTACCCATCCTCAAGGCTCATAAAATCAATAAAATCATGCATTTGCACGTGGCATGCTCAATTTCTGCCATACAATATCATGTGTACGTACATTCGTAGTGTCATGTTTCATCAATATGGGAATCATTTACACAATATGGTTATTGCCTTTGGAAGGTTGATAAAGTCTGATGAGGTATTAGTAAAATGAGCTCATCATGGCATTTGTCTACGAAGGCCAATTGGATACACCCCGCACATTGTAAAGCTGAGTTCTAGAGCTTGCAGTCACTTTTCAGAAAACCGTGAAAGGACTACATGTCCTTCAAAAGTATCAGCACTATCATATTGCTGTCACGGTGGAGGCTTTCAACTACCTTAAAATGTGAATGCTTCAATGAAGAATGGGGAGAGATTTTCATCCGAACAAATGGTGTTTGGTCATAAAGGAGAGAAGGGTAGGTGGTAATCACCATGAATTCTTTCACACATAGAATATGATATAAAATGATGATGTCTTTGCAGGAGGCAGACACTAGGTTGAACTGGGGGTCAGTGACAACGGCAACGATGAGATAATGTACGTTAGTTATCCATTCTTCCTGTGCAATGCATGCTAAGGTATATCTACATATCCATATGCCAGTGTCATTATTCCATCACTTGTGATGAAGCGCTTGGTATCCAGTGGACACAGTGTGACTTTGTTGGTAGTTTCGCTGTAGATCCTGTGCCTGTGGCTTCGTAGATTGGTCATTTCACGGTGAAAGACTCGCTGGTCCAGCAGACATATCCTGTAGTCGTCGTGATTGATTGTCTTTTTCAAGACAGACTTGTTTACACCTTTGGCGCGTTTACCACTCGCCTCACCCGTGTAACTGTACACCTTGGAACGGATTCCAACAAATTCTGTCATAATTTTGCCTCCGAGTTCGTCTTTGAACTTGCCGACAACCTTTTTGTTCTTCTCACTGTAGCAAGGGTGGTCCTTCGCATAGTTGCTGGTGTCATACAGTTCGATATTCTCACGTATGTCCTCAAACAGATCATCTGTAAACACTTGGATGATCAGAGAATCTGTGTCAGTGTACAGCAACTTGATGTTGTGCCGCCTTTTGAGATGGTTGTAGTAGAAATCGTACATCAGATGTTTAGCCAAATCGAGGATTGACATACCGACGTATATAGGCTTGTTCAGGGTAGTTTTCACCTTCTGGCTTTCGATACCAGCCAAGTCAGGATTGAAGATAACATGGCGCTTGTATGTCGGCTTGTTAATGCAGCACATGTTTCTCCTTATTCATCAGGTTGGGCACCAGCTTATCACAATCCAACCCTCCGGTGTGAAGCTCTTGCACCATGTCTCGTTGATACGGTGAGAGCATACTCTCGGTAACCTTCAAATGCTCAGGGGCTAGAGGATAGTCGTTATGATTTCGATGAAGTTCCGCTGGGTACACCAAATCACACTCAACAATGTAGCCTACATCACTGTTCGCTTCTGTGCCCAAGATGGTGTCGAGGTCCTCATTGATCCAGTGGAAATTAGAGACTGGAAGGTACTGTGACATTGCCCATCCATACAGATTGTTAGCATCCAAGTATTGGATATAGGATGATGGTTGCGTTTCGTCGAAATCGTCCATATGCTTATTGTTCGCCTTGGCATATCGATGACTTGCCATGCTGATACCGCCTCGTTTGCCTTTCTCGACAAAAAAGTATTTGTCAACATCGGTCAACAATTCCAGTTTGACATTGGAGAGTTTGAGCAAGGCATCCCAACTATACCCCGGCAACGTATAGTAGTTAGCAGGATCCAGATGGTATATGTTCAAAGCGGTCTTCCTGAAGTTTTCGAACACATCAGCAAGTAGGTATACGTCAGCTTGCAAGTATATGTCATGGTAATGTGCCAGATCTTCGCATTCAAACGCTTGCCATACATGCTGCGCCCTTTCATACTCCTCCAGGCTGATTCCAGAACCTGATAATGTTGAATGAAATGACTCTCGAGATGGCAGCTCCGTTTCATTGAATCTTGCAAACGAGTCCATGTACTCATAAGGATACACTCCTTTCTGGCTCATCAAATCCGGCTTTTCCAGTGTGTTAGTGTACACCAAAGCCTCCGGTGGTGTGGTCTTCACCAATTTGTCGAGAGAGGCATTTAGAAACGCCAAACTGTCGATGAAGCGAAACTGCCTCCATGTGAAACTGATGTACTTTTCCATGTTGTTTGGGATCACTGAGATACCGCCCACCTGTCTGGACTTGGACTTGCCATACTTATTCACATAGTCCACCGTCTCCACATCCGTCACAACACCAATGAACGAAATCAGATGGTGAGCGTCGTAGTGCTTCAGATTGTGAAATACTATGGGAATGTGCTGGAGATAAGGGTGAATCCGTAGCTCCAAGTTGCATTTACTATGCGCTGCTCCACGGTACTCTCCTGTAATGTGATCATGGTCGTGCACTTTCCTTTGAGACACCACACACCCGTAACACCAGGCATCTACAAATTGACCATTGGAGTCGAAACCCTTCTTCTTGTAGACCCTGCAATCTTCGTCAAATTCCACCTGGCATTTTCCACAGTTCGAGGATCTGTGGTACGTCTCCAAGCTTCTCGTGTCATAGTACCTTCCAATGGTATGGCTTGGCCGCAAATCCAACATGACGTAGCATCCGCATGCGCTCGACATTCTACATCACTCAGCTGCGCAGGATCGAAAGCGCTATTTCTTGATTCCATCTCCACTTGCAAATCCCGTTCCTTTGACTCCAGCCATCCAAACAGAATCTCCATCGCGTCCTCGCCTCGGTAGAAACATTCGTCTACTTTTTCACCATCACTCCGTATCACCACAGCAACAAAACTACACGGCTCGTGAATACCGGTTCGGACCGTCCCATTTCCTGCCTGTTCGTGAACAGGTTGAATTATGGACTCCAAGTCAGCGTAAATAATATACGGGCATTTCATCATGTTCTTGAAGTTCTTGAATTGGAGAATGGGCTCGTTTCCATCCTGGTCCTGGTCGGGCATCACAATCCTACTAGGGGCGGTTCCAACGCCATTACAATCTTCCTTGTGCCGTGTCAGAGCGCTCTCTGTTTTATGGGAAGATAAGCACCTTTTGCAAAAGTACTTGCGATTGGCTCTCTTGTTTTGGTCGAATAACAACCGATTGAAATCCTTGATCCAGCAGTAGTGATATTTGACTTCTTCCTTATCGTGTATCAAGAGTATGCAGATGGGATCCTCGCATTCAGAGATGTAAAGGGGATGCAGGCCTTCATCATATCCATACACATTGACGCCCAAATGGTTCAGCTTCTCAACTTTGGGAATATCACTCAGTTTTACAGGGAACGTGATATCTGCGAAGTCCAAATCAGCATCGAAGGTAATGTATTTCTTCACACGTGTCGAGTTCTTCTTGACCGGATGTAATGCACTCAATAACGCCCACTTAAGGCATTGGTCGTCTTTGTTTTGAACGTTGATGATGGCCTTTTTAGCCTTCAAGTATGGCGGAAGATCGATGTAAGAACCAGCTTTCATAGGCTGATATCGTGCAATGTTTAATTCCATGCTGAGAAATCTGTCGATGATCCATCCAGAACCTTCGTTGATCCATTGCCCCACCATTTTCTGTACATCTGACATCATCTCGTTAGTGATACCAGCAATCTGTAATTCGTTCAACAGGACCTTCGTCTTGGATCTAAAATGAGGAGATTGGTTGATAACCTTTCCCTGGTTCTCTTTCGACATCCGAATGTTCACTACCAGCATCACCTTGATTCCATTATTCCTCTTTATTTCCATTTCCATCACCTTGCGAATGGCCGCATAATTCGCATCCAAACTCACCACGAGATCCAAGTCATTTACATCCATCTTGTACGTCTTTAGCGCACCTCGTCGCGCAACATCAACCAATTCAAACCCATCATCACTTTCTCTAGCGCGTTTCTCCGGTGGTTCATCCTCAACTTTAGCTCCTGGATCATAATGTCTTTTCATCTGGCGAGGAGCATCTAGCTGACGGCTACTGGCGTCCATTGTTGTCCCCTATGTCAAGACAGTCAAATCGATTGAAAACCAGCATTCGTTCCGTCAGTCAGAAGAGCTTCTTCGCCACGAATATCTGAATCATGCGACACATTTTCCTGCCAACTGCGTCCTCTCAATCTATGGAGGAAATATTTTTCACATCTTTAAATATATCAAACAATCACTTCATTTTACGGACGTAGTCCTACAGGTAAGATGCCGTTTCTCAGTTTCGATTGTACATGAACTAACCACTGACACTCAAACTCCAGAGAGAACATGCTTTAGGGTGTGACATCTTCAGGGTGGTTTGCAGGAATGGAACTGAACTTGAGATCAATGGACACACTTTACAATTAACACACCATTGGCGTTCGTGATGTGTTTCTGACAATTTTAATCACAACGTTTGTCGAAAGTTAGCGGAAAAGTTAGCCGAAAAGTTAGCCGAAAAGTTAGCCTTGCATGACAAAAGCTCGTAAGCTTTGCATCCAGCAAACAACCAAACAAAATACACAAGCAGCTAGATGTACTAAGCTGCTGAAGAAAAAAAGAATAGAAAAAAGAAGAAAAAAAGAACCTCCACCATGGGCAGCATTCAGCCACTTTGTGTATTTTGGTCTGCGTGGTACCAATGAGGGAGAAACTGGTCCGGCCCCTAAGCACTGATGAACCAGATCTTGTACCAAATCCAACCGGATACCGGCCGGATCTTTCGACCACACCCTCTTCAGGCCAGCTTTAAACTGACCAGAGTGGCGGCGCACACGGGGATTGAACCCGCGATCCTCTGCTCCGAAATCGCAGCAATGAACCACAAGGCCAACACCGTATACTGATTACCTCTGGTCTAATACCCTTTACATACTGTAGTTTCTAGTATTTCCCTCACTGCAGCCCATTGTGAGTAAGACTGAAGAGATGCTAACATATTTCAAGTAAGTTGTAGGAGACTAACTACTACCGGTATTGATAAGCTAAAATACTGGTAGCGGAGAAACTACGATTAATGGATGTCTATTCCAGTGTTGATAGTGGCTATTGCTACCGCAGTGGACTTTCATTATTAGCGACCATATCCAGTGTTAATGATACTTACCAGCGTGTGTGGTCAGAAAATGGCGGTTAAAATCATGTTGGGTCTAGTACTGGTGTGCTTAGCGGCTATTGCGATAAATGCAGATTGTCATCGCTAGCGCCTAATTCTTATGTTACCGGCATCTGCAAGCGGTAGTTGCAGGAATTTGGCGTCTAAAACCATAATATTAGCTTCTGATGCACACGTTGCTAGCGGCTATTACCGCGTTTGAAAATTTTCATTGCTAGGGATTCTTTCCTGTATTAATGACATTTGCCAGTGTTGGCAGCTGGAATATAGTGACTATAACCGTGTCATCTACTCCCACTCATGCTATTAGCAGCTATTTCCTGTGTTTGATAGTTGTCATGGCTAGCGGCTATTTCCTAAAAGTAGCGCTTTTAGCGATATGTGACTGCTTTGTGGGGTAGAATGTGGTGTCAACATCAGCTATTACCATGTTGCCGCTTCTAGTTCTGCTCGCTTTCTGTAGAAAATATATTTGTATTCCCGCGTTAGCGGCTATTTTTTAGTTGAATTTTTTTGTAATAAAGATAATGCAGTGATACATAAGACTAATGCATGGCACTATTTTGTCGATTCCGCTTTGGTTTGGCGTGCATGCGCAGTGTTGATGCCGATTCCCTTGATCAGATTTCTTGCCCCATCTCCACTGCTTCGGCTGCCATCGCTGTGTGCATTCCTGTGCTTTTTTGCCTGCGCTTGCACCTTGATGGACCCGTTTGTGGCTATCTTGAAGAAAAAAAAGGTACATGCGCATGTACATGCATAATAGTATGCACACTATATTGTACGGTCACAATCCGTCACTATTTTTTGCCTAGAAGTGTTTGATGCCGAGTTGCAACGCTGACGCCGAGGCCGCTAGTCGGTTGAGTTGCTTCCAGCACGTCGGTAGGTACGTCTTCCATACACACCCTGTGTCTTGTTTTTGTTGTTCGCTGCATGTTTTCCAGTAGGGCGGTGTTAATAGTAAAAAGGAGAACAGAGAAAGAGAAGTTTAGGACTATTAGCTTGAGTCAGGCAAGTGCTTTGATGTGTGTGGTGGTGTTCTTCTTCAGCAGCTAACAATAAAGTTTTGGATAAATTGCTACAAGTCGCGAACAGTGCATTTCAAGAAACTAACGCAAATATAAGCGCAAAACCAAGCGCAAAAAAATTCACGGTTCGCGTGAGACTCGGCCGAAGGCCCAGTTTTCCGCCATCCGCAAAAACGCCACCACCCTCTTGGATCAAAAAAAGTAGGTAAGTAAAGCGAGCGCAAAACTTACCAGATTTACCACTAATACCCCATTTACTCCTAATAACGCATTCACCCCTAATACACCATCTTCCGCTAATTTCCAATACTAAGAAAAATTTGGAAAAACCGGTGAGCCAGAACCATCCCCTTGTATTTCCAATACTTAGAAAATTTTCGAAAAAAACAGGTGAGCCAGAACCATCCTCTTCTATACTACTATCCGGTAGAAAACAGCAAGAAATAATATCTCGGTGCAAAAGAAGAAAAAGGAAATAAAAAGCCGCTTCATTTTAAAGGACCAAATGAAGAAAAGCAAAGAAATACCCACATCAGCACTAAATTGCACCTTAAATTATAAACAAAAACATGACGCGTCCATTAGCATTGAGGACACTGCCATTAGCGAGGTTATGCACACCACTGTTACATCCGTCCCTCAGCCATGGCTAGTGGGCGCAATGCATTTACCGGTCGATGGTATGCAGCGCGAGCCCCTCTGATGCACATAACTGCAGCTCGGAGGAGTGCAAACGACAGACGGCATCTGACATAGTGTAGTATCCCTGCCTGACCAATACGGAAGCAGTACGGAACTAATACGGAGCTTTGCCTGATGTATATTTAGTGTATCTCCGTAGGTACGCGTACAGCGTCTGCTGCATTAAAGCGGCTGCGCATTTCTGTTTTGAGGAAGATTAGATTAGATAGCAACGAAAGCTAACTCGAAGAAGAAGAAATCAACCTCTAGGTGAGCACCGGAGAGAAAGTTATTTATTTTGCCGCTTCTTTCTTCACTAATAATTATATCTCAGGTGTGTACCTGAAAGAAGTAGAATAAAACTAATTCTTGTTGATTTCACCGCGCCTACCACTCGGCCACCTGTTACATTGGTGGCAGCGGTGTGTGTAAAAAACAAAAACAAAAAAAACAACAAAACAACGTGATTCGACCCCAGACCCCCATGGCTCAACCCGCTGCAGCTCCGTGCGACGAATCAAGATGAGAATCATGTTTCTTGCCTTCCTGGGCCTGGCCCTGCTTATTAGCCTGCAGCACAGTCAGGGTGCTAGCGTGGATCACCCTTCTCTCCGCCCGGCATTTACTGGAGACTCCGATGGCGATTCCAAGCGACCCGCTATCTACATGTATACTACCGGTGGTGATGGCGAAGCTGATATGATGAGGACGACAACAGGCAGGCTGTTGCCCAAGACAAGGAGGGTATTCCCCAAGACCAGCAGCGTTTGATTTTTTGCCGGCACGCAGTCGGAAGCAGGATCCCACTCTTCACTTGGTACTTCGCCTCCGTGGTGGGATGCAGATTTTCGTCAATACTCTTCCTGGCTAGACCATCACTCTTTACGTAGCGCAAAGCGATGCTATCGACAATGTGAAGAACACGATTCAAGACGAGGAGGGAGGTTATTTGTCTGACGCCGAGCTAGCCCCTCTCAGTGATCGGCTCAACCAAGATGAAGATAAAACCTGGCTCGCCCTCACCCATAGCTCCAGCCGCCGCTGTGGTTACTAACGGTGATTCTAGGTATGGCATTTTCTTTCCTGTCTTCCTTCAGTCTCCCTGTTCTCTTCAGTCTTCCTTTATGCGAGTGTGTGAATCCAGTTTAGTTTGGTAGGCGTCTGATCATGGTGATCTTACCCAGCTAACGTGGGACAATGTGTGTGGCAACGCCTCTTATAGTTATAGTGTATTCAGTTCGGTTTTTGAACTGCGATGTTCCTGGCGGGTTGTGCCAGCGTTGTGCAGCAAGGGTGCTGTAGTTTTTCAGGTCCTGTTTGGAGGACGGTTCTTTCCCCTTTTGACCCCGTGAGATCGTGTGAACCTGGTGTGCTTTTACTTCTGTGTTATGATTTGTTATCAGTTCATTTCTTCTGTCTACTCTAAACGTTATCATTTCCGATATAATTTGCCATCTTCCGGTTGACGCTGTGTTCGTAACTCTTCACTATTTTTTTGAAAATCACGAGGGCGTGATTATCTGTAGGAAGGGAGGGTGTAGTATCCCTGCCCGACCAATAAAAAAGCAGTACGGAACTAATACGGAGCTTTGCCTGATGTCTATTAAATTTTAGTGTATCTCCGTATGTAAGCGTACGGCGTCTGCTGCATAAAATCGGCTGCGCATTTCTATTTCGAGGAAGATTAGATTAGATAGCAACGAAAGCTAACTCGAAGAAGAAGAATTCAACCTCTAGGTGAGCAACGGAGAGAAAGTTATTTATTTTGCCGCTTCTTCTTTCACTAATAATTATATCTGAGGTGTGTACCTGAAAGAAGTAGAATAAAACTAATTCTTATTGATTTCACCCCGCCTACCACTCAGCCACCTGTTACAATAGGCCATAACCTCGCCGTAGGGCTTGCCATCATGCTGTGCCAGCATAGCGCATAATCGCTTCAAAAACCGCAAGCATTCTGGGGATGCACTGCCAGCCGTGGTGAAGACAAGCGGGGTAAAGTTACCACGGTCAACATTGACAGTCCTTTCGCTATACTGCAGCTTCTTCTGCCTCTCGTGCTGGAGAAGGAGGTCAGCGATGGGCATCTTTGCGTACGAGGCGGCGTCAGGATGAAAGACTCGAATGTCAAGGAAAGTGTTCTGTGCCCTTGTCCAAAACCCACATATGCGGACGTCAGATCGGGCATCATGTGCCGTGTTGGTTCTGGCAGCTCTGAAGACTTCGCCCTCCAGCGGCGCGAGCAATGGCTCCACAGAAACGTCAGGGCACACTTCCGTGACTAAGTCCACTATCATGTCTCGTACCTCGTTATATCTAATGGTAGGGAAGCCCCCGGTTGGGCAGCACATCGCATGAGCCGCGGTGAAATCCTGGCCACACACGCATTTCTCCGGGACATCCCTCAGAGGCCATCCGTACCTCAGCGCAATGGCATCGCGGAAGTCGCACTTGGACAGACTGAAGCCGTGCTCACGCAGCGGAAGGGTGTGGAGCCAGCTCGATACACCCTTGGCCGAAAGGTTTTCCGACTGGCGGGCGGCAAGCGGAGTAAGTGTTTCCTTGGCGCTCATATACCGCTGTTCGTCATGTTTTAGCCGTTCCGCCAGAGCTGCTGACTTGGCTCCCTGGGCTGAATGAATTGCATGCTCTATCGATATCGAGGGCCTGGACCGGTCATTCTGGTCGAGTTTCTCCAGCGTTTGATCTGATGTGATTTTCCTCGACGTCTCCAGAGCCCCATTAGCCATTTGAGACAGGGATGGCACGGCAAAGCCACCCAGGCGTGTGGGAAGCTGAAGAACAGCCTATTGGTTGTCCGAAAATGCCTCCCTGCCAGTTACCGCAGGTATCAATACCGTGCGCATCATGTCATCCATCTGAGAGAGGCAATCGGCTGGAAAAGGTACTGTTCTGAGGAGGTAGGTCCACCGGCCGTGAAGACCATGTGTCAGGGCAGCATAGGCTGCATGCGGCTCCGTGCACGCAACATCCGATAGTGCCTTTAGTTCCGCAATCCACTCGCCTACTCGCCGCCGCACATGCTCGGCAACAGCATCAGACTCGCCAATGTAGGAGCCTAGGTATTTCGTGGCGCCGGTCACGATACGTATGCCAGTACCAGCAAACATATTGTAGGCTTCCTCCTCCTGCTCGGGCTTCATGAGAAGAAGCGTTTTCTCCGGGTTGGTGTTGTATCCGTACAGCTTGCCTTGTTCCTCATCGCTGTCCCACCATCCACGGAGACGAGTCAACTGCCCACCCGCACCAGAATCATCTGCATACCACATTTGCCGTACGGTAGGATGCACAACCTGCAGTGCCTGGACTAGAGGGAGCGTCGCTAAAGCGTAGAAGACCATGGACAACGGGTCACCTTGCGTAGTGCCCTCGTCGGACGAAATCTCACCACCACCTGCAACAAAGAGTCGAGCCGGGGTGTTATACGAATTTTTCAGTATTGTCGCAATAGGTGGACACAGGTATTATTATAGCAATAAAAACTGCTTTATGGCAGCTTTCTAAAAAAAGTTATTGTGTTCTAGTCCTGGGTCCGGCCTAGGCTATAGAAAATTTATAAAATTGCTTCCAAACTGCCTTGGACTCCGTCTAAAAAGTAAGAAATTAACGAAATGTGATTGCCGAAAATTAAAATTTCACACAAAACCTCACAATAATCACACACAGGATGAAAAGCTAGAAGACCTTTTCCCCTCGTGATCCTCTTTCCCATGCATGCATGCTGGTGCAGTACAAGTACAAGTACAGTGTCAGACTATTTAAACAAGTGTTGAAAGCAGTATTTGATT
This sequence comes from Sycon ciliatum, assembly GCF_964019385.1. Taxonomy (NCBI): domain Eukaryota; kingdom Metazoa; phylum Porifera; class Calcarea; order Leucosolenida; family Sycettidae; genus Sycon; species Sycon ciliatum. Next base: position 42,464 of record NW_027044841.1, on the reverse strand, counting down.
GTCAAGTGTTGTGATTATTGTGAGGTTTTGTGTGAAATTTTAATTTTCGGCAATCACATTTCGTTAATTTCTTACTTTTTAGACGGAGTCCAAGGCAGTTTGGAAGCAATTTTATAAATTTTCTATAGCCTAGGCCGGACCCATGACTATAACACAATAACTTTTTTTAGAAAGCTGCCATAAAGCAGTTTTTATTGCTATAACTTCTTTTGTTTTTCTGTCACCAATCAATGGAATGCCCTTATGTAAAATTAATGATGGCCTTCACATCATATCAATACCGTATTATACGCATTGATGTGCAAGCCTTTTCTTTCTTAATTCTTGCAGAAAATGGCACTAGCATAATGCATGTTCTTCTGCTGGGGAAACATGTGGTTAGTGGTGGTGATACTTTTTTTATTCGCAGGTCATTCTGTGCATGTTGCTGTTGCATGACTGTCATAAAATTGTCTTGCCTTTCAGATATTTCAGATTTCCCCACCCTCGATCAGATTTACTTGAGAAATGTAGCCAGGTGCGTGTCGCAGATGTTTTTGTTGATTCTGGGTTTATAATTGTTTATAATCATGGGTTAATGTGATAAGGTCATCCTGCATCATATTGCACTGAAATCGTAATCCTGTTGATGTCGATACAACTTTTGGAAGAAGTTCAATGACTTCAAACTGTTAGTTCACGATTTTCTAAAACAACACAGCAAAGGAGGAACAATAAACATGTATAAAAATGTAAACAAATACATTGTTGAGTCCGGCACCTCGTTCCAATAACTACACTGATCCTGAGGATAAAAGGGGCAAGGCCATTGGAGGTCATTAATATCAAATTGTCAAATTTTTGATAGGGCAATCCCCGCAGGCCTAAGGCCTTTTTACAGGGTACCCTGGAGGTACTGAGAGATGAAAAAGGCACTCCATAATAATAAAATGTTACACATCTTTTGCCGTGAGTATGAATGATATCCAGTCGAACCTCTTTAGGACGAACACCAAGGGACCGATGGTATTTTATTCTGTGAGTTTGTCTTAACCTATTTTATAACCAGTGAATACATTTCTCCAATAGACATACGAATAGATTTGTTCTACAGCGAAAGATTCTAAGCCACACTGACTCGTCTCGTATGAAACAAATGAGTCACTGAACCTTTCTTTAGCAACATGACGGCAACTGAAACAGAAACAGAGAAAGTACGATACATGTACAGCACATTCTTGCAGGTACTACAAACAGATTGCAGATCGTAATTTTTGCTTTGGCGGCACGCAACTTTATTTCGGGCAGTGCAATCTCGGCGGTACTCACAAATCAAACAGCCCAGACTCAAGTAAACAAATCCAATCATACAAGTACGAGATTTTCACGAGACGAGTAGTAGTAGTAGTAGTACGAGACTGCACCCATTGGCTTGTTTCGTATGAAGCAAATAAGTCACTGAACCTCTCCATAATGGAGATTTTCTCTGATATGCGAATTTATTTTGCATACTCGGTCAATGGGTCCTTGAACCTTTCTCTCCAGATTGGGAACTGCAAACGATAGTATGCCACTGACCAGTGCCTTACTTGTAAATTACCAATGTACAATGAACATGAGTGTTTCGACAACACATCTAAGCCTCAGCAGCAACATACGCCTTACCGTCAAGAAGGTGAACTCGCGTTCTTCGCACACTGTAGGCAAGGGCAAAGAGATAAAAATGGATCTAAATCCGAATAAAATCAGCACACGTTTCCGTAAATGAAAGGGTGAGCATAAGCAAATGAATCGAAAGAAACTGGTCAACTCAGAGATCACCTGTCATTGAGTATTCCGTAAAAGGAGGCCTCGGCAGCGGAAAAGCTAAATTGAGAAAGGAGATCCTGTCAGCTTTTCCATTATTTATTGCATTCCGCCCAAAATCAGCACACTTTTCGTAAATGAAAGAGTCAACACAAGCAAATGAATCAAAGGGAACTGGTCAACTCAACTGTTATTGAGTAATGTTCCGCGAAAGCAGGTCTCAGCAGCGCCGAAACGAAATAAGTCAGGCCAGGAGACGAAATATCCGAAACAGCTCATGCAAGAAGCAGTTCCAAAGAAGGAAGTTCGTCGTGCATGCACAACTGAAAAGGCAACAACAAAAAGTCTGCAATGCACACGCATGCGGCCAGCCGGCCGCGCGATGGTAGCAGCCATGGAGTAGCTCCCTGGTCCAGGAGCAGGTACCGAGCATCTTACGTAGAAACTTACGTAGCTACGTAGACAACGTGTCTGAATAGCGGTGTCGTTAGGTAGCGCCATGTGAACACAATAATAGAAAAGCTGACAGGATCGCTTTTCTAAATACATTGTGCAAAGCTGCTTGTCTGTTCAAGCAGTTGAAGGCATTACGTGCGTCTACCAAAAGAACAGCCTCGCAAGACTCATCATCATAAAGGCGTTGCATGGCGTCAACAGCAGCTTCGATGCCCGCAGGAAGACCCGAGAATTTCTGTATGAAACCGCACGCTTCTTGAACATCTTGGTTAACAACTTTCAATATCGCTCTGGTAATGATGCGGCGCAGGACTTCCCCAACACCGATTGGGCGCACACCAGGCTTCTTGTCCAGAGCCACAAGTCGGCACGCGAGAAAGGGTACCAGGCCAGAGGGTGCAACGTTGGAACTCGCAAGGAATTGCGCGAGTCCAGACAATGCATTGCATATATTTGTCGATGCGCCTTTAAATGAAGAGCACATCCTTCGCCAACAAGCTGAATCAAGACCAGACGGTCCAGCCGAGCCCTCGCAATGCAGCGCCGTGTCTCGCAATAGTGAGGACGTGAGCGAGTCGAATCGGATTGGATGGACGTTCTCCCGGGCACCCTGCAAGAGTACCTCCGGGGAGGCAGCCTGCGCTGCAGGGTGCTTCTCTTGCAATAGCTGGCGCACGGTTGCCTGAGAGCCATCAGAAGACGTCACCACGTCCTCAAGCTTCAATGTGCCGGCTGTGGATTCGGGCTGCAGACTTTTCAACGCCTCATTCACCCTGCCAGCAGTCATACAGTCGGCGAAACGTCGAGCCGCATCATCCTGTCCGCGTTTCCTGTCGCCCGAGGCCCTACCCCCTGTGCTGCGCTGAAGAGAGCGACCTTCCTGCAGTTAAGACTGAATGTCGTTACTTTTCCAAAGCCGCATCCGCCTCTGTAGATGACCGCTGTTTTCCTTTTCTGTACATTTAGCTCCCGTCCGCTGCAGCGTGAGAACCGGCAGGATGGAAAAAAAGAATAGCGCATCGGTGTCGTCTCCGCCAGACTAAACATACTTGTTGATGTAGGAAGAGAGCTCATTCACAAGCTCCTTCCCAACAGAACCACATGGTATCTTGAAGAATGACTTCCTCCAGTGACCCACCTCGTCGTATATCTCCTGGGCCAGCGGAGTACTGGGTTCCATCAGGGCGGCTGTTGGGCCAGTATAGCTATTCACAACGCTGTCACCTCACACAACTAAGTTCGTATTTTATTATATTTATGAAGTTGGTTGCTCCAACTAGGAACACACGCTTCTTGCCGAACTTGACACTTGACTGACTCCCGACTGCCATCCGGAGCACACAAGGAGCACGTCGCACCTTCCGCTCAGCAATGACAGCAAACCTGAAAGAGAGCACCACCCCCTGCTCAATACACAGTGTTTTGGGGATTTCCCCGCTCATCAGTTGAGCTTGAGTAGGCTGAGGAAGATTGCGCCTAAAAAGTATCACTTATGTTTTTTTTTAAAGGCGACGTGGAGACAATAATCTTAATAATGCAATGAATATAACTAAATGCGCACTCATATCACAACCATGGGGACGAATCATGTATTCCAGAACGTTTTCTTGTCACAATTATCAATGGAATTCGTGACTAAAGAGAATGATGAAACTACAATAGGATTTATACACTTGCAGTGCATGTCCATTGTCACACTGCACTTGCTGAATTTCCTATCATTTCTCACCTCACCTATAGTTTATTACCTGTGCAAATTGTTCCTAGGTTTGTGCTATTTTTCTTACTATGCTTGTATCCTCGCTGTTCCACTGCAAGTGTATAAATCCTATTGTAGTTTCATCATTCTCTTTAGTCACGAATTCCATTGATAATTGTGACAAGAAAACGTTCTGGAATACATGATTCGTCCCCATGGTTGTGATATGAGTGCGCATTTAGTTATATTCATTGCATTATGTTTTTTTATTGTTTTCTTATTTATTTTTTATAGAAAAACCACAAACCTTCAGGCATGTGAATGTGCACATGATATACAGTGTACATACGTATGAATGTACTGCTCTCCAGGCCAAACCATCAACAGGACTACAAACTTACAGAGACACATTGTTTCTAGCGCGACAAACACGCGACAAACACTTCATTATGCCCCAGGTAGCCGCGTGAGTCACAATGAAGTAAGAGATGTAGTGGCGGATCTACTGACAGAGGTGTGCTCAGATGTGGCAGTCGAGCCTGTACTTGCTCCGATCACAGGCGAGGTGTTTTTAGCGGCATCAACAAACGCCGCGAACGACGGCCCCGCTGATGTCTGAGCTCGTGGATTCCGGACCCTGGCTCAGAATGCATTCTTGGACGTCCGGGTCTTCCCCCCGGATGCAGCATCATACAAGAGCAAGCCCACAAGTGATTCTCTGAAGCAACATGAGCGCCACAAGAAGAGTGAGTATGCTGAGCGTATCAACAATGTCGACCGTGGTTCATATACCCCTCTAGTCTTTACCACGGCGAGTTGTTGTGCTCCGGAGTGTACTGCATTCATTAAGCGATTGTGTGGATTTTTGGCAACTGCCGATCGACCGTATGCCCAGCTAACGGCCTATGTGCGGTGTCGCTTGTCCTTCGCTTTGCTCAGGCCAGGGATAATGCTCATTCGCGGTGAGGGAGTTGGCCATTGTGGAGAGCGGCTTCTACGCATGTGATTGAGTGGTCTCTGCATGTTTATCAGTTAGTGGAGTTCCATCAGTGACACAGTTATTTTTGTTTTGTTCTTTTTGCAGGTATTGCATTATGAATTGGTTGGGTAAATAGTTTCGTGATTGATATTGAATATTTTACATATTTTTATTTTTATTATATTCGTGTTCGATATTGAATATGTTTACAATTTTTTTTATTCTATTTCTCATTTTTCATTGGTTTTGGGTTTAACTATTCACTGTACGCGTCATGGTGATGATTGTGCTTCGCTTTGCCAGTAAAAGCGGCTTTCTGAAACATCGCCAAAGTAGCTGCCACTAAGTTTTCCCTTTTTCTGATTATTAACCCCGAGTTTCCTCTGATCTCTTTTGTCCTTTGAAGAGTGCTGAATGGAAATCCTCTTATTCTGACACCAAGTCTCTATGTCAATTTATTGGGTATCGGCACTATCTCTACTAACGGCCTCTGTTCCGGGTGTGTCCATGTTGACTCATGGGTTGCGGTGTACGTCAATCAAGGTATGCTACGACATTGATGGTGAACATCATAAAATAAGTGCCAAGGCAATGCATGGTACATTGTATGTGGAAATCTTTCATCATCCCCTATTGTTATCAAGATAATGTTGATTCAGAACGAGCACCGTTCCAACAAAATTAATCGCTGTGTTTCTAATAAAGGGGACGTGGAGACAATCATCTTAATAATGCAATGAATATAACTCTATTTGTATGTATATTTTTATTTGAATTCGCAAGTACACACGGGCTACAAGCCCAATTACATTGTTATGTACTTGACCAAGACACCGCCGGTATCTTGTCTTTCATTTTGCAGTTCGAACTTGTACAGTCATGGCGGGTGGGAGCAGTTTTGGCGCTCCTGCGTCCGCTTCCATACTGGTTAGAAGAGAGCCTGAGTGGCCGTCAGATCACGTTTACTATATAGAGGAACTGTCCAAAAATGGAGTTAGCCCTGCTGAGCTGAAGCAGGTGGATTTGCAAGGGAAGCCTGGCTGGTGCCTCGTAGCACTGTCCTGTGGAGCCGCACGCGACCGGCTTGTATCCTCTAAGCGGTAAGGCTGTACCTGTTACTGTGGGCGGCAGTGAAGTAATCACAGTATCGGTATTTGGATGCCTTTACATGATGGAGCAGTTGCAAGTTCTTTGGGGGCATTTGGAGATATTCATGGCCCAATAACAAGAAAGATCGTGGAGCATGGTGATTTTTCAATCGAAACGGGAACCCGCCATGCAAGGATGAGTTTGAAGAACAGCATGCCGTCTACTGTGCGTATAGGTTATGGTAGTACTACGGTACGGGTTTGGTACCCAGGTCAAATGCAAACATGTTTTCGATGTCAGCAAGGCGGACATGAGGCAAAGGCCTGTCCAAATCGCCTCACCCACACACGGAGTACGACAAATCCATGGGGTCGGGGTCCACCAGCCAACCGCCAACTGGCCAGTGGCGTGGGGTCAGACAAACAGGACTCATCTGCTGTAGGAGGGTCGGATGCAGAAAGAGTAGCAGGACGAGAGGCGGGAAATCCAAGCTCATTGGATCAGCAGCCTCCCTCGGCTACGACAGCCAACCGCCAGCTTGCCAGTGCCAGTGGCGTGGGGTCAGACAAACCGTACTCGGACTCATCTGCTACAGGAGGATCGGATGCCGAAAGGGATGCATCCAGGGAACCCGAATCTGCCTCAGTGGGACGCACTGAAGGTGAGCCGGACTTCACTCTAGCTCTGTCCCCCGACAGCAGCTGAGCTGAGGAGTCAGATGGAGGAACCCCCACCCCCTCCCCACCGCAGCCTGACCCCACCACGTCTCTGGCCCACTCTGATCCTGCTAGTGACGAAGACAGAGCAATGGCCCTACTGGCTGACTGCGCTAAGAGCAACAGCAAAGCAGGCACCAACAGCAAACGGCAGCGAAGCTCGACCTCCCCCTCAGCTGAAACCGAATTCACCGAAGTCCGTGGAAGAAAGAAAAAGAGAAAGGGTCCAGCTGGCAGCAAGCAGAACACTTGGCGTTTTTAAATCTTAGAAACACGTTCAGGACTTTTTTTGTTTTTAAGAACTTTAGCTCTAGGTTTACATTTTGGTATTTTTTAGCTTTTCGTTTATTTCTTGTTGTTTCTTCCATGGTTGCTCCATTTCGCCTCTTGTGCACAAATGCGTTCGGGTTAAGTAGCAAGTTAGGCGACTTCCAGCACGCGTTGCTACAGCACAACCCTGACGTCGCAGTGGTAACCGAAACAAAGTTCACAACAGAGAAGGTCCAAGTGTCGGACACGATATTCCCGGGCTATAGCCCTCCATTCAGGCTTGACCGCACAGCACACGGTGGTGGAGTTGCAATCTGGGTGCGATCTACTCTCCCAGCCTTGATCATCGATGAACTGGCCGCCCCCCAGCATGAAGTCTTGTGGGTGTCCATCCAGCTCAGCGCCGGGCACAAGATTGTCCTTGGAGGTGTCTACCGGCCGGTTTCCTGCGGGCCCGGTGACCTCTCACTTATCCATCATCTCGACGACACCCTTCCTTTGGCCCGTCAACACGGCGCTAGTCTCATTCTTGCTGGGGACTTTAACGTTCACAACCGTGCCTGGCTAAACAGCTCAAAGACCACACCGGCGGGCGAAGCACTTGAGGACACTTGTGCCGCACACCTCCTTCCGCAGCATGTTCAGACTCCTACTCGTGGCGACAATACCCTTGACCTCGTGATGTCTACCTTAAACTCCCCAGTATTGACAACCGCCACACCCCCTCTTGGGCGGTCTGACCACGTTATCGTTCTATCCGACTTCGTAGGCATATTACCTTGCCACGAGCCTGCAGCAAAGCGAACTGTCTGGCGGTACAAGAGCGCAGACTGGCATCGCCTCCGAACTTTCCTTCGCAACTCTCAATGGCACGACATCATAACTGATGACCCGGACACCTCCTGTGCGCGGGTAACCTCCACTATCAGAGGCGCAATAGCCAGGTTTGTCCCATCTAAGGAACTTACCACGAGGCCGAGTGATCCAATATGGTGGACACCGGAATGTACAGCTGCAATGAGGGAAAAGGACAAACGTTGGCGTTCCTGGAGAAAACACCCGAACGATATTTCACTCAAACAAGCTTTCCTCCGCTCCGTTACCACAGCCGTCAACATCCTAAGGCGATCCCAGGAAGCTAAAGAGGCCAGTATCCGTCACAGCCTGTCCACGGGCTCACTCAAGGACAAAGAATGGTGGACCAAGTTAAAGTATGCCAGTGGGGACGGACGTAACATGGACATTCCTCTCATTGTTGACGCGGGCGGCCGGGAGTTGGCAACAAGCCATGAGAAATCGGAGGCCTTTGCCACCTTCTTCTCCAGGAAGTGCAGTGTTACTGGCCAGGATCTTACTTCTGACGACTTACCTGACCTTGTTGCAACCGGAGCACCGGCACTCGCAGCCGTTCATTTTCGCCCCGCCACTGTCTACCGTCTGCTAGCGCGACTCGACATATCAAAGGCGACTGGTCCTGACGGCATTTCAGCCCGGGTCCTGAAAGAGTGTGCCAAAGAACTTGCGAAGCCTTTGTCCCAGCTATTCGCTCTCTGTTTCAGATGCGGAGTTCAACCAGAATCTTGGAAGACAGCTAACGTGGTACCGATCCACAAACGGTCCTCGCGCTCTATTCTGAAGAACTACCGCCCAGTCTCGTTATTATGCACAATGTCCAAAGTAATGGAAACTATTGTCAATCGCCAACTGATGAACCATCTTGAGCCCCAGCAGCTCCTCACTCCCCACCAGTTTGGGTTCCGTAGAGGTCTCGGCACGGCAGACGCACTACAGGCGCTTCATAACGCCTGGGTGGACATCGTTGGCCAAGGTGGCGCGGCACGAATTCTCGCAGTCGATATAGCCGGGGCCTTTGACCGGGTCTCCCACGTGGGCCTCCTCTACAAGGTCCGGCAGCTCGGCATAACTGGCACTCTCCATAGCTGGCTATCGTCTTATCTTGACGGCCGTTCACTCCAGTGCTAAGTCGGCGGTCAGATTTCTTCTCTCTACCCAATCTCTGCAGGGGTGCCCCAAGGCAGTATATTGGGCCCTACGTTGTTTCTAATATGTCGTCTCTCAGCAGCTTCAAAGCTGCCGTCGTACCGTATACACTCCGATCTTCCTGATGTTATGATTAGAAACTTGCCCTGAGACAGCTTCCTGTCTGTGATTGATTTTCACTGTTTACCATTATTATTTGCCATGGCGACCCCCGTAAGTCCGTAACTGGCAGGGCAGGGTTGGGCCTTTCATCCTCCCGATGTTAGTAGCAAGTACTCTCGTTAGCAGTAACTGTTAGTACTTTGTTTGTTTGTTTTTTATTTTATTTCTATTTTATTTTCTCTATTTTATTCTCTTTACCAGGCGTGGGCCATCCCCCGGACAAACAAAATGGGTGCCTTATTATTATTTTTCTGTTTCTGTTTTAATGACAGTCCACTGCACGCCTGAAAAAAGTACTTAGTTTATTAGGCGGGTTACAGAACTATCGACTTATCGTTCGCTGGCTTACTTGTAGTTTGATAACGCTTCGCTCTTCATTGAGATATCTACCATTCTCTCTTTGTTCTCCTTATTTTCTCCCCAACCCTCCTTCCCTGTAACATAATAACATATTCGCTGCCTTGTCATTGAGCATTTGTGCTCGTTTGGATTTGCGAATTCAAATAAAGTATACATACATACATAATATACGTGAATGACGCTGCCGATGTTCTTGATGGCAATGCTCAGCTTGAGGCCTACGCGGACGATACGACACTATACAGTCTAGTATCCTCAGCTCCGTGCCCTCGGGACGCTGCACACACCTTGCAGGTATCCACAAACCGCCTGCATGAGTGGGGTTGCCGGTGGAAAGTGTCTTTCGAGCCCAGCAAGTCACAGGCTATGACTGCTACCCTCCGACGCACTGACCTAGCCCTGCCCCAAATCCTGTTTGGTGGTACCCCTGTACCGGAGGAAACCAGCATATCACTGCTTGGTGTTCGATTTGACTCCAAATTGTCCTTCGCTAGTCACCTCAGGACCGTGACCATCCGCGCCCAGCAGCGCCTCGGCTTTCTCCGACGAGCGGCCCACATTCTAACGCCAGCTGGCCGAACGACTGTCTACAAGGCATTCGTGAGGCCCCTGATGGAGTATGCCCGGCTTGTGTGGATGGGCGCGCCAGCCAGCCACATCCAACGTCTGGATAATGTTCAACGCCGCGCACTGCGCATCATTGGCCCTGGTGCAATTCTCCCCAGTCTGGCTGTCCGCCGGACTGTTGCTGCTCTCTCGTGCATGTACAAATTGCATTTCATTACTGGTCCTCCTCAGCTACTTGCTGTATTGCCACCGCATCGCGTTTCTCCAGCCAACCCCAGAACCAGGAACCAGCACAATAATGCCACCAGCCACGCCTATCAACTGTCAGACACACTCCCTGTCTCAGCTCCATCCGTCGTGAAGCGGTCGTTCCCGTACTGCTGTATTGGCGCATGGAACTCCCTTCCTGACAGGCTGCTGTCGCAGCGCCCACACAAAACACGTTTTCAGTCATTCAAGACAAAGGTCTACCGACACCTGAGAGACAGCAACTGGTACTGGGCAACAGATTCCCTGTAATTTTTCGAGCTCGTCGCTTGCCGGACCCGCTAATCCGCGTACCTGGCCTTGCTCAGAGTGCTCAGCTGTGTTTTGCATACATGGAAAAACTTGTTATGATTCTTTTCTTTTCTCTGCTTATTCTTTTACCAGGCGTGGGCCATCCCCTGGATTATCAAAATGGGTGCCTTATTATTTTTCTGTTTTTTAGCTTGTTTTCTTTACACTTCTTTGTGGGAGTTTCGTTTCAGATCTATTAAAAAAGTTCATAAGTTTTGGTTGATGAAGTTGACATGTTCATCGTATATCAGTCCAAACACTGATAATAAACAATCTCTTTTCATCTTGTTTATATTTTTCTAAACACCTACCGGTACTTTTACCTTCTATTCTACTTCCCCATAGCTAGATCTAGCTTTCCTTTACATTTCTGTTTCTTTTTCCTGGTGCGTGCTTGTGGCTTTGGTCGGTGGAGCCCCTGGTACCTCACCATCACTGCTGCCCAGTGCAGCCCCTGCTCAGTAGCTGTTTGTTTTTGTCCACATAATTATTTATTTTACGAGTTGGGTTTGTGAATAATAGTAAAAAAAAAATAATAAAAAAAATAAAAAAAAAATCATGGAAGCGAATGCCATAATGAGGCCAATTAAAGGGGAACTGTCACCAAACATTTTCTTCGTCTTATCTTGTAGTTCTTTGGCTCCTGATCACGATGGTGTTATTCGTTTTTCTCTGCGATGACTGGAAGTGGGTGAAAACTTGAAAAGAAGGTGCCCAAAATCCTCGTGCAAGACATCCACACCGCCCGGAACGCCCATAACCATGTTGGTTTAGTTTTCTTCGATCTCGCAAAGGCCTTCGACACTGTTTGGCACAGGGGTCTCTTAGCTAAGCTGCGAACAGTATATCGCATTGATGGCAAGGCTATCGGCTGGCTCTCATCGTATCTCTCTAACCGACATCAGCTTGTACGCCTCTGAACTGTGTTATCGGAGCCTTTACCCGTTACTTCTGGAGTCCCCCAGGGTTCAATCCTTGGGCCACTGCTATTTCTCCTGTATATTAATGACCTCCCCGATATTGCCCCTGGTGTCAGCCTTTTCGCTGACGACACAGCTCTGCTTTGCTCCAATGCTTGCCCTATACGCCTGCACGAAGCCATGCAAGATAGCATTGGGAAAGTTATAACCTGGATGCATGATTGGAAGTTGCAGCCAAACGTTGATAAAACGGCAGCTATGTACATTTCCCCTTCTCCCCCTTCCCTGCCACTTTGTTTTCCTTCTTCAAGTGTTGCTATTTGTATTGTTGAAGAGCATAAGCATCTTGGCGTTATTATTGACTCTAAATTGTCGTGGTCACCCCATGTGCAGTATGTCTGCAAGCGCACAAGCTCCATCCTTGGGGCTCTTCAAGCCCACTGTAGACATCTTCCTCTTTCTTGCAAACGCTTGTTTTATCGTTGCTATATATTGCCCTTACTTGACTACTGTGATACTGCTTGGTGTGGCATAACTACTACTGTATTGAACAAGCTAGAAACCCATAACCGCATGCTCCTTAAAATCTTATTTAGCAAAGATCGTCGCTTTCCCTCCGCTAGTCTTTACGACATTGCCAAGATCAGTACCCTTTCCACTCGACATAAGTACCACCTCTGTGTTCTCATACATAAAATATTACTAAATAAAATACCCTTGCATATGCAGGCTTATAATTGGTTCTCCGAAACACGGAACACCCGGAACTCACTCAGTCTCCCACGCGCTGCCTCCACCCTATTCACTAGATCCCCGATCTTTGCTGGCTATGTGTTTTGGGCAACATTACCAACGCAGGCCAAGACCAGCACGTCGATGGATAATTTTGTTGCTAAAATCTCTGCTCAATTATAGGTTTCATGTATATCCTGCTGGTTTGTCTCCTCCTTTGCCTTCTTTGCCTCTTATTAATTTTGTATTCTTTTATCTGTTTTACTGCTGTGGTTGGCTTTCACCCTTGTCTCAGTTTTATTGGCCGTCATCATGATCTGCCATGAGATAATGATATAAATACAAAAAAAAATTGTCCCGAAGTACCGAGTGACGTCACGCCGGACTTGACCTCCGCGGGAGTCCATGCGTACATTCGTCGTCAAAAACGAAGTCCAGCCCGTGTGCTGGTCGATCGAGCTAGCTGTTCCAATGTACGGTGCACGTGTGCCTTTTGAACTGTAACACAGATGGGTACGTCGTACCGAAGGAGAATGCCAAAGAGGCAGAGACCCACGTGCAGCTACACAGCCAAATCAAAGCAAAAAGCAGCTGAGCTTTCACCTTTTTGACTTCTTCCGCGAGGATCTAAGTAAGTTTTATTTTGTGAGCACGGAAGTCGTTGTTGTTTTGAACTTTTCGTGTGAGGAACAACACGATGATGAGTGCGTATGCAGAAAACAGTACTCCTCCGGCCGGCGATAACACCACCAACCCGAACCCCAAAGGAACGCGATGTAGGTACGTGAAGGCGATTCATCTTGCGATGTTGCTGAAGATGCAGATGACAAACTCTGACATCTTTCATTTCAGAGCCGGGTGGGCAACACCGCCACCTTCGATACAACGACATAATTTTCAAGTACGAGGTATGTGTGTCACACTAACAGCAAACAAACATCCTTCGACTCCTTCGTAATCACAAATAAAACAATGAGCTGGAGCTTCGTGGAGGAAGTACACGAATAACACCATCGTGATCAGGAGCCAAAGAACTACAAGATAAGACAAAGAAAATTTTTGGTGACAGTTCCCCTTTAAGAAAAAAAGGTGGAGGAAGGAGGAAGACGGTAGCAAAGCATTAGGGAGGACAATTCAGGACCAAAATCAACAATTGCACAAATGTGAGAGCACTTGAGACCGAGGGTACCTGTGGAGCGATAAAATTCCAAGCAAACAGAAGAAAGGAAATCACAAGCCAATACGCGCTAAACTGCACTTGAGTTAGAATGAAGGGGAAACCGGAGCTCAACAAAATTATAACATACAAAGTCATAATAAGAAGTCAACTGGATGAGAAGTAGCACAAGCAAACATTTCCTGACAACGAGAGGGGCTGTAACTACAGCCACAGCGCAGTAGCTGCTGTAGCAGCAGCAGCAGCAGCAACAACAACAACAACAACAACAACAACAACAACAACAACAACAACAACAACAACAAGGGCAGCAGCAGCAACAACAACAACAACAACAACAACAACAACAACAACAACAACAACAACAACAACAACAACAACAACAACAACAACAACAACAACAACAACAACAACAACAACAACAACAACAGCAGCAGCAGCAACAGCAGCAGCAGCAGCGCCGTGCAGACTACTCCAAGGGGAGTATGGGACTGTGAACACAGAAGGCGGGAGAATGCACTGCACGCTCCCGGCTAAATGAAGTCCGCTCACACCAGAACACAGGGGTTTTATAGTGTTGAGTATGGAAAGTATTTCGACAAGATTGTAGACAAGAATGAAAAGGAGAACAGGACAACGACAACTCAGACAGCACTATACATCCACTGGAGCATGCCCTCTTCTATACGTGGGCGGCTCTCATCGCCAAGGGGAACGAGCGGGAAATATGAATAGTGAGTATCTTCAGGTCGTAGCATAAAATTAATACGCTTATGACTCTCTTAATATTGACTACTATTGATTTTCCCTATACCTAAGCAGTCAAATATTCCTGCATATTTCACTCCTTAGGGCTATATTGACTGCTTATATTTGACTGCTTAGGGATTGCGCAGTTGAACGGTGCCTAGTGCAGCATTGTCACTGCAAGAGTAGGTGGTGGTGCAACGGTTGTGCAATCATAAAACCGGGATTCATGAAGTTATCGTTCTGGAAATTGAAATATGGACTGTTTGTCGTGATAAGTCTAATATTGACTTTGTACTTGGTCAGTATAGGAAATAAAACCTCGTAAAAGACCTCGGCTTCGCCTCGGTCTTTTACTCGGCTTTTATTTCCTACATTGACCTCGTACTCAGTCAATATTAGATACTTATTACACTGTGCCCCCCCCCCACACTAGCAAAATTTCACGTCCACGGGAATGGACGAAATACCTAGGAAACAAACAAAAGAAAACAAACCAAATAATAAACTCAGTCCAGGACATCGTCAGCTAGTCGAGCAGGTGCAGTGCGAACACGGCCAAAACGAAGAGAAACAGGAGAAGAAGTACTAACTGGACCAGAGGACGGCGGCTGAAGTGGCGGATCATCATCAGGTAGCGTCAGCGGGTCAGAACGAGAAGTAGTAACGGCGGGCGGTTGACACTCGGGAGGACGGGATACGGCTTCAGGCGGACGAGCAAACTTGCCACTGGCAGCATCATAACTGGAGAAACTCTCAGCCAGAACAGGATCAGACGGCGGAAGAAGACTCAGAGGCTTGAAACAATCAGGTGACGACGACCCAGCGGAGGACGCACCAGGAGGACTAACAAAAACGGCCGGAGGAACAACAGCAGCACTTCAGCACTTCAGCAGAAGCTGAAAACGGAACATCACGGGCAACAGGCGGCAGATTCGGCGGGGAAGACGGCACATCTGTCACCAGGACAGCGTGATATGGCATCAGAATTCCTGTGTCGAGACCCAGGGCGATGAACAACAGTAATGTCAAATGCGGCCAAAGCCTCTATCCATCGAGCTTTCCGACCACGGGGCTCCTTGGTTGCCCGCAACGCAGTACATGCAGAATTTTCTGTCCGAAGTCCGGGAATGCCATAACCGCAAGGAACCGTTCTTCTTAGGAACCAACACGATCGGAAACGCCGACGGACTGATAGACTCTTGGATGATACCCTTCTCGAGTAACTCAACCAATAACGTCTGCAGAGCAACGCGACGGTGATTCAGAATGTGCCGAGCTGCTTGTAGGAGTATGTGTGGTTGTATCAATTTTATGCGGAAATATATCACAATAGCCATAGTCGTCTTCATGCAATATAAATAGATCGTGATTATCAATAAGGAGTGTGGTGAGCATGATTTTGGTTTCGGATGAAAGGTTTTGTTGTGATTTAACGTATTCATGAATGGCAGCCTTGCGCTGTTCTGTGAGTTCAGGTGTGTGATCAGTGGTGACGGATGAAGCGGCGGCGTCATCTTCATCATCATCATCCATAATAAGAGGGGACAGTTCGGCAGTATTGGTGTTTTCAGCTTTTCATGTATAAGAATATTATGCTCAGCATGATTCTGAATTGTCATGACAATGTGTGAGTGATCGGGATCCATTGTTACAAGTGCAGGTGTCACCGACAAATTAGGAAACTTATCCAGAAATGACTCTAGTGGATCAGCAACACATTCCTGAGTTTCCGAACAAGCATCCACATAGACCCATGGTACTAGCACAACATGGCCAGCAGGCACCCACAACTCATCGATGAGTTGTCGGTGCCTGCTGGCCATGTTGTGCTAGTACCATGTGTCTATGTGGATGCTTGTTCGGAAACTCAGGATTGTGTTGCTGATCCACTAGAGTAGTTTGTGGATAAGTTTCCTACGTTGTCGGTGGCACCTGCACTTGTAACAGTGGATTCTGATCACTCACGCATTGTCATGACAATTGAGCCCTCGATCGTCAAGGGCAACACGAGAAGAATACGACGAAACAGGTACATCGTCGGAGCATGCATCAGATTCAGAATGAGGAGTTTGAGTATTACATGAGGAGGAAGTATTACGCGGAACAATACGGTCATAGGCCGTACGTGACGGAGGACACCAAGAACCAGAAACATGCAACGAAACAGACACATCGCCAAACATCACAACACCACGAGCAATAGCTAACACACCACCATGCTGCAACAGAAAATCGGAACCAAATATCATGTTCACTAGTTTGAGGGAAAGAGACAAACGGGAAAAGTCTGAATCATGTCGCAGTGAATACCAGGATACACAACAACCATGTGCTGGAGAGCCAAGTTTCCAGGTGACATACACAAATCAATGGATCCAACGACAGGAAGTTATGCGCCATTGACTGCATACAACCTCGGAGCATACTCTAGAGAAGGTCGCTCTGTCAAATTAGGCAACAATTTAGAATGCGCTAACGACACACTTGAACCAGAATCAACAAAAGCATCAACAGGAGACGAAGACGAAAGACAAACATCAACGTGCACAATAATGGGTGAGATTGCACCATATGCCTCCTCGAGGGGCTCCACTCGGACGCCGGCCCCGTGTCACCAGTCCAACCTAGTATTTTTAGGAGTGTGGGCAAGACGCAATGAAGTGGCCCTCTTCACCACATCCATGGCACACTCCACGGACAGGCCTGGAAATACTCTGGCCACGACTATGGCTAGGCGCACCAGCACCACGAGCAACAAAATGTACATGGTCTTGCTGGGGTCGGGTGGGGAGATACAGGCTCACGCTTTCCATTTTCGCCTCCAAAGCAGAGAAACGCGAATCACCTCAAGGTGAGCCAAAATCGACTTTCTCGATCGGCCCCTCGGGCCTCCCTCCCAAGTCTCCCCCTCCCCTATACTACTGTAGTAGAGTACTAATTTTACAACCCCAAGTACTAATTTTACAACTCCAAGTACTAATTTTACACCTCCAACCACTGATCCAAAGTTGGCTCAACCCCATTCCAGAAAAGTGAGCCAACTTGCTCCCTCCGAGAAATCAGACCGAAATCGGAAGTGAGCCAACTTGAGCTTTTTCACTTACCCAATCTTGGCTCACTTCGAGGACTGATGTGGGATCGATTCCTGAGCCAACTTCGGGCGGGTCAGCTTTGGATGATGATCCTAATTATTCTGTATTAGAGGAACGGTTGCCATAGGTATAGCCAACGATTTTACACAAACTTTCCAAGATGGCAAGCAAGAAACAGACTCCGTTTGACACAGCTACTGTTCTCAATGACTTCATTGATTATCGAATCACCATCAAGGATGCGAAAAAATGTGGTTCACTAACAATCAATGGTAAGGAACTATACATAAAATTCACTGATGAGACAGATATCATGAATGCTGGAAAGAAAGGACAAGAGGACTCTCTGAAATTTTCTTCTGACAGTGACATTTGGAAATCCATCCGTTGTATCGAGAAGCAGATAGAATCCGAAGGAAATGCGGTTAGAAGCAGGATTAACACAGCAAAATTTGAGCACCCAATCCTGATTCTCCAAATTTCTCCTGATTGTGCTATCTTTGATGACGACAACAAACCATCAAAAACCAACAAGATCAAGCAAGGTGACACCATCAATGGTATTGTTCACCTGAAGTGGGTTTACAAAAATAAGACTGATGAAACTCTCAGTCTCAAACTTGTTGTTGCTATAAAGCATTTCCAGAACAAATTTCACGGTTCTCGTGAGACTCGCCTGGAAGCCAAGCTTTCCGCATCAGTAGGAACGCCACCACCCTTCAAGGATCAAGGCGCAGATACAGCTCCTAAAGCGGTGGGAGGTCAGTAGATCAGCTTACTAGCAAGTGGTCAAAGACCGAAAATCCCATTCACTGCATCCATGTTGTCCTCGTGCCAGGCCACGAGTTCCCAATTAACTGTGGGTCGCAGCATGGCTGGAAAAAATCCTTCCGCTTCCAAGCAGGACTTGAATCTGGTACCCTCTGTTTCTCAATCATGATCTTAGACCATCCCACTATGCCTGCCTGCTTCCAGAAAGAAGAAGTGAAATTCTCATCGAACGATTTTTAAAAGATACTAGCAGTCATAAAAAATTCACAAAAACAAAAAATATATTTTTATTAGTGCAATTAGGAGTATAATCGATGCAGACATGGCCAGACAACAACGAGTTCATGGAATTTTTAAGGATTTTTATGTTATTCAAAATCGATTTTCGTGTTCCGCTCATCAGTGAATAGTATCGGAACTGAGGGTACTGTGTACAACAATAGAACATTTTATAACAGCATAATTAATTAAAAGTGTGAACAACAAAGGAAGTGCTACAGCATTACATAATAGGTGTCAAACATAGTGCTAACGTATATAACTGAGTGCAGCCACAAAGCAAGAGGTGATACAGTGCACCATGACACAACATTTACATCTGATAACCAGCTATGTTCTGGAAGCTGTATGTATTCGTGTGCATAATCCTGTTCTTTGTAAACAAAAGAAGCATGTAGTCGCGCTAAAGTTGTTCTCGTAGCTGGTTATCAGATGTAAATGTTGTGTCATGGTGCACTGTATCACCTCTTGCTTTGTGGCTGCACTCAGTTATATACGTTAGCACTATGTTTGACACCTATTATGTAATGCTGTAGCACTTCCTTTGTTGTTCACACTTTTAATTAATTATGCTGTTATAAAATGTTCTATTGTTGTACACAGTACCCTCAGTTCCGATACTATTCACTGATGAGCGGAACACGAAAATCGATTTTGAATAACATAAAAATCCTTAAAAATTCCATGAACTCGTTGTTGTCTGGCCATGTCTGCATCGATTATACTCCTAATTGAACTAATAAAATTGCTTTCTCCACGCCGACTCTTTAAATATATTTTTAAGAAGTGAAATCATGGATGCCTGGTTTGATGACGACTACTCCACAAATAAAGAAGAAGAAGAAGAAGAAGAAGAAGAAGTCATGGATACATGGATAGATGATGAACACTCTACCAGGAAAGATAAGATGATAGCGGACTACATTGACTATAGAAACCAAGAATGGTTTCCTACAGATATAGAATTGATGATTTTGGAAAATGAAGTAACTCAAGAGGATCTTGAGGTGTATGAGATGAAGAAAAATAAACTGTATGATACCACATGTTTCTTCGAAGAAATGGAAAAATCCAAAGCCAGAACAGGAATTGAAACAAGATTGGAGATAACCCATAACAAGGTTGGTTTGCCAAAATATCTTAGCAAAACCCCATTCAACAATCTTGTTGATAAAATTCAGAGGACCAAGGAAGTAGCCAATAAAGAGAAAAAAGTCAAAGTGAATTATCCATTCCTACTTTCGAAACTCATTGATGATGAAGATGTTGTGATCAAGATCAAACCATTCATTCCAAAGTGTAAAAATCACAACAAAGACTTGATGCTATATGGGAGAATTATAGAAAATCGAATGTGTAAGAAAAAGTACAAAAATGTCTTTCTTTCTTTTCTTTCTTTTGTGAATTTTAACAATCAAAGCGAAAAATGAACAAAGGAGAAAGGAAGGAAAGACAACGTGATAACACATAACAGCAGTACATTACACCTAGAACATGAACGGCCAAGCTTGTCCGCACTAAACACGACACGTTACTTGAACAATTTCAACCCAATTATACTATCTTTCTGTACACACCAATTGGGCTTATACAGACGCTGATAGATAGCTTCCAACACTTTTAACTGAAGTCCATAACCATGACAACCACGGCACAATACAGGGAACGAAGAGTCGGATTACGAATTGCAACAATCAGGACTAGCTAGCAGGTGATTGTTCACTGAAGACTTGCTACCACGAAACCTACGCACAACACTAACACTCTCACCGGCACCCTCACCATCACTTCCATCACCGCTCTCCGACTCACTGCTCCCTGCGCCGTCCGTTCCATCCTCCGCTTCCTCTGTACTCCCTTTGTCTCGTCCATCCCGCCTGACCGAGTCCATTGAACTCAACTCGGCCGTCACCCTGTTATCACGTCCCTCCTTTCGCCCTTGTCCGCTGAGTGCATAGCTTCTGTTGTAGTTGGCTGTTGATCGTCTTGGTCTTTCAATAATGGGCTTGGGTGGTGGATTAGTTATGGTTGCTGTAGATTGCGTTGTTGGTGTTGGTGTGGGAGCTACTGATATGCAAGGTGGGTCTTTTTGAGTCGGCATTTGTAGTGTTAATGCAGCTGTCAGTGTTGCTCGCGGTCTGCCATTGCCAAGCTCTACCGCCGCAAGAACCGATGGCGGAGGATCAGGAGGAGGCAGTGGGACCTGGACCGCAAGTGGCACTGCCTCAGCCAAAGTCGCCGGCGGCACTGACGAAGGAACCTCCGACAGCTGGAGCAAAGGCGGAGATACAAGCCGACCCGATGAGCCACCACGCCCATTCTCCTCCCCCACCGCCACCAGCAAAGGCGGAGCAAGCACAATCTGTGTGCCAGGATCCGCGGGTTGTGTAGGCAACGGCTGTGTGGTTAATGGTTGTTTTCTAGGTCGCCCTCGCTTCGGTATTTGTTGTTGTGCGCTAGGTGGAAGTATGTGACGTGGTGTGTGTTGTTTGTTATGTGTTATCACGTTGTCTTTCCTTCCTGTCTCCTTTGTTCATTTCTCGCTTTGATTGTTAAAATTCACACTTGTAAATTTCTTTCTTTTCTTCTTTTTTTCTTTCTCATGATCACTGGACAAACTGCTTCATCATATCTGGAGCATAACTCATGAATAAAATGCTGCTATCAAACCCTTCCTCAGCCAGATATCTTGGTATTTCATGGTGTCCGAATGCTAACGTTCTACATCCATCTTCTGTGATGTATCGTTTTGTGTCCAAAGGTGATAAGGCTATCTTATTAACCGTTTCTCCGAAAATAACGTGTCTATGACTCCGGAGTGTTGTCATTTCTCGATGGAACACGGATTTATCCAAGAGACAATTTCGAAAATCATCATGTGTGATAGTTTTCTTGAGCACTGCTGTTTTCACTCCCTTTGCTCTTTTTCCGCATTCCTCACCAGAGTAACTGTACATCTTGGAACGAGATCCTACAAACTCAGTTATCAGTTTCCCATCGAGTTCATCTTTGAACAGGCCACAACGTTCTTGTTTTTCTCAGAATATAACGGATGTGATTGATCATAATTGCTTGTATCATACTTCTCAAGAAACTCACTCATGTCATCAAACAGATCATCAGTAAAAGAAATGAAGAACCAAGCTGTCTGTATCGGTGTACAAGAGTCTCACATCAGAGCCATACAACGTTTTCAGGTGATTGTAGTAAAAGTCATACATGAGTGTCTTTGAGAGATCCAAAATCGACATCCCAACGTATATGGGCTTGTTGAGGATGACCTTTGTCCTGTTGCTTTGTACCCCAACCAGGTCATCATTGAAGTTTACATGACGGATGTACGTCGGTTTAGCAACAAGCTGTTTGATTTTTCTCCTCATGACTTCTCAGCAATTTTATGTTGACTCTCCTCCGAACGTTCTCCATAGTTTTCCCAAACACAGCATTGTTCATCAGTTTAAAGAAGTCCTTAGAGAAATCATCCTTTGCCTTCTTCCAGAGATCAGTGTTCTTCTCGATGTAGCTTCTCATCCACGGCTTCTGAGTAAATTTCAGAGCATGATGGATTTTGACACAACGTAGTAGAAGCTGAGTGTAGAGTTTCAAGTTTCGATAATGGAGAACGTACTTTGTCTTGTCTCTCAAGTTTGGTACAAGTTTGAGAGCATCTACTGCGGAGCAATTGAGTTTATCAACAAGCTCCTGCTGGTATGGAGATAGCATGTCCTCATTGACGGAAAGACGTTCCGGAGCAACTGGATAATAATTTCTACCACTGAAAATCAAACACTGGGAAATGCTGTGACTTTGCCCAACCAGAGATTATTACCATCGAGATACTGGGTAAATGACGATGGCTGATCAGCATCATATTTCTCCTGATAGTGATTATTAGCAGCAGCATATCGTTGTGAGACCATCGACACACCACCTCTCATTCCTGATTCTACAAACAAGTGCTGATCATAGTCTGTTAGTAATTCCAAGGACACACCTGAGTACATCAACAGAGCATCCCAGGAAAATCCGGGCAGAGTGTAGTGATTTGCTGGATCCAGCTGATACGTCCTGACAGCTTCTACTCTGAAATTCTCAAAGACCTCAGCTAAGAGAAACACGTCGGTCTTGAGATACAAGTCGTGATAATCACCAAGATTCTGACAGTCAAATCTCATCCAGATTGTCTCAGCATGTTTGTAGTCATCGTCACTCACCCCTCATCAGACAGAAAAGAATAGAACTTACATTGTGTTGGTAACTGTGTCTCGTCGAACCTGGAGAGGCTGTCCAAGTATTCATAGGGATATATCCCTTTCCTCATCAACAGCTGATGGTTTGACAACGTCTTGGTGTGAGTGAATGACTCATCTGGTGTCGTTTTCACCAGTCTATCAAATAAGGCATTGAGAAACTGACAGCTGTCGATGAACTTGAGCTGTCTCCATGTGAATGAGATGAATTTCTTCATGTTGCTGGGAATGACTGATATCTCACCCACAGTTTTCATCTTACGTACACCATCCTTATCCGTGTATGTGACGGTCTCAACATCTGTCTTGCCGATTGCTCCGATAAGATGATGACTGTCATAGCCTTTCAGGTTGTGAAAAACCACAGGGATGTGCTGCTTGTATGGATAAATTCTGAGTTTGATGATACAGTCATTGTGTGCGGCACCGCGGAAATCACCAGTGATGTGGTCGTGATCACGGACTCTGTCATCACCAAGTTTCTTTTTACAAATCCAACAGTCTTCTGTGTCTCTGAACAAGTCTTCTTGTTCCTTAGTGAGATCCATCGTTGCTGGATTATTGAGTGCTGATTGGATTTTCTTCTCCTCATCTTTGAGTTTATCAAAGAATACATCCATGGCATCAGCACCTCGATAGAAGTACTGACTTGTCATCACTCCGTCAGAACGCACCACGACATATCCAAAACCATAAGGAGCACGCTGTGAATCCCGGCTGGTTTGTTGGCTTTTCACTCCATCAATTTTCTTGATCAGTGCCTCAGTGTCAGCATAGATTACATAGGGACATTGTAGCATTTTGTGATGATTGATAAACTTCAGTGTTGGTTGATATCCATCGTCATCCGGTTCTGGTATTACCATATGTGCTGATAATCCAGTAACATTATCACAGTACTCCTGATGGTTGCTCAGAGATTTCTCTGTGTTGTGTGGTTGGAGACATATTGTACAGAAGAATTTCCTGGCTTTATGCTTTGACTGATCGTAGCACAATCTACTGAAATCTTTGATCCAACAGTAGTGAGTCTGATCTTCTTTTTGGTAGAGTAGAAGATTGATCACTTTCTCACCTCTTTTCTTGGCCAACAGTAGTGGATAGATCACGTTATCCTCATACCCAAAGACATTGATAGCTAGGTTGTTTTGCTTCTCGACTTTGGAAATTTGACTCAGTGGTGTTGGAAAATCGATTCCGAACAGATCAAGTTTGTTGCTATAGTCTGTATACTGAGTTACCCTGTCACTATTCTTCTTTGCTGGATACAGAGCTGAGAGCAGTGCCCACATCAGACATTTATCATCCTTATTCTTGACATTGATGATTGCCTTCTTTTTCTTGAGTTCGTTCGGCAAATCAATGTAGGATTTACCTCTCATTGGCTGATATGCAGCTACATCAACATAAAATCTGGTGATGTGATTGATGTGCCAGTTTGATCCATTCTGTATCCACTTATCGATATTTCTATGAATTTGTGAGTGTGCCGTTCGAATACCGTCATCAATCTCATGAGATGTTGTGATTGTCATTGGTCCACTCCTGAAGTACGGTGTGTCTGTGGTTGTTGTGTCATCTCCTTTCTCCATTTCTACTTGTAATGTCAGACTGACTTTCACACCTTTGAGATTTTCCAGTTCTTTCTGTATCAATGTTCTCAGTGGGATGTTGATACTGTCAAAGAATAGATACAGATCTGTATGATTCTCTTTCGGTTCATAGATGAACGAGTTCAGAATCCCTTTGGGTACTGACTTTGAGACTGTGAACGTTGGTGTGACAATCGGATTCCTCTTTCGATTCTTCCGAATCTTTTGCTTGAGAAGTTCCCGATTCTTTCTTTGCCCTAATTTGTTGTGAATCCACCGGAGTTGTTTCTCAGTCTTGAGTTTCTTCCCATCATAGGTGATAGTGAGTTTGCTTAGGTCAAATTCCATCTTTACACTACACAAGGATTTTTTCGATGGCATTACTATACATCACTACCTCTCAATATTGGATTTGACCGTGGATTCGAGTCACAAGATCGTGGGTTCGAGTCTCGGTTTGGGTTTTTTTATGTGGACAAGACATATATATATATATATATATATACACTCAGACACAAAGGATCTCCAAGTTTCTCACTGTTGCTACTCTGAGTTTCGTGCAAAAGCACTCTTCAGGCAACTTACTCTTCTCTCACATCAGTATCCCTTTACATACCAGAAAAGACGAAAAGAAGCACCCTAGGTGGGAATCACAGGTGGGGAAAAGAAGCACGCTAGCCAGTTTAGGTGGGAATCACAGGTGAAGATAAATGTGGCAAGTGTGGTAGTGTGAGCAATCGCGCAGGCCGGGTGGTGTGCATAAAGTGAAGTGTGGCAGTAGGATGCATGCACATTAGATAGCAGGAGTTCTGTATCTGTGTGACAGATAGCAAGCGCAGTCTACAGTTCAGGTCACCTCCGATAGGAGGTACTTGGTGCTGTGGCGACATTTTGTGACCAGGCTGCATCTGGTGTTGAGGAGCGATGCCTTGTCACTCTTCATTATGGCGATCTTCTCCGATAGGCATAGGTTGCACCGCTTCGAGGTTCTTTTGTAGGCGCTGGATCTCTGCCTGATTCTCCACGAGATGTTGACGCCTTCACCTGCCTCTTTCAATGCCCATGCATGCTTCGACAATTCTGTGCTGTTTCTGTGTGGGGCATTCCGGAACGATGACGTGTGGTTGTTGAACCGGAGTTTGAACGGGGTTTCGGAGATGCCGATATAGATCTCTGCTATTTGACGCATCAAAAACATGGGTAAAAAAGGACAACGCTAACGGATTTGACGTAACCATGGGATCTTACGACGGAGCTGAGGTCTGCCAGCTGGTAGGCGCATTACTCCTGAACAAGCTGGCAACCTACATCGACAAGCCATCAATCGGATTGTACCGTGATGATGGCCTAGCTACCCTAAGGAGAGTACCGGGTTGGAGAGCAGACAAGATACGGAAGAACATCATCGGCATGTTCCAATCACTCGGCCTGAAAATAACAATCGACGTCAACAGAAAAGTAACCGACTTCCTAGACGTCACTCTAAACCTCGAAACAGGCACCTACAAGCCATACCGCAAGCCCGGGGACACGCCCCTCTACCTCAACCGTGAGTCTAACCATCCTCCAATAGTAATCAAAAACCTGCCGCAGTCCATCAACAAGCGCCTAACGAGCGTCTCTGCCAATCAAGAAGTCTTTGAAGAGGCTGCCCCCACGTACGCTGCAGCTCTCTCAAAAAGTGGCTTCAACTACGCACTCGTCTATAACGAGGAACCGGCGAACACGGAAGGACAAGCCAGGAGGAAAAAGAATCGAAAGAGGACCATCATTTGGTTTAACCCACCGTACAGCCAATCCGTGAAGACTGATGTTGGCGCGACATTCCTGAGACTTGTCAAGCGCCATTTCCCAGAAGGATCTGCTCTAAGAAAAATATTTAACAAAAACACGCTCAAAGTCAGCTACAGCTGTTCGCCTAACTTAGCCTCAATAATCAAGGGCCACAACGCGAAAGTCCTCAGACAGCCGGAAGAAAAGAGATGTAACTGCCGTGTCAAAGCAAACTGCCCACTCAACGGGGACTGCAACGCCAGCGAGATAGTGTACGAAGCTACAGTGGACTCCAATCTCAGCCGGAAGAAGTATATCGGCATCTCCGAAACCCCGTTCAAACTCCGGTTCAACAACCACACGTCATCGTTCCGGAATGCCCCACACAGAAACAGCACAGAATTGTCGAAGCATGCATGGGCATTGAAAGAGGCAGGTGAAGGCGTCAACATCTCGTGGAGAATCAGGCAGAGATCCAGCGCCTACAAAAGAACCTCGAAGCGGTGCAACCTATGCCTATCGGAGAAGATCGCCATAATGAAGAGTGACAAGGCATCGCTCCTCAACACCAGATGCAGCCTGGTCACAAAATGTCGCCACAGCACCAAGTACCTCCTATCGGAGGTGACCTGAACTGTAGACTGCGCTTGCTATCTGTCACACAGATACAGAACTCCTGCTATCTAATGTGCATGCATCCTACTGCCACACTTCACTTTATGCACACCACCCGGCCTGCGCGATTGCTCACACTACCACACTTGCCACATTTATCTTCACCTGTGATTCCCACCTAAACTGGCTAGCGTGCTTCTTTTCCCCACCTGTGATTCCCACCTAGGGTGCTTCTTTTCGTCTTTTCTGGTATGTAAAGGGATACTGATGTGAGAGAAGAGTAAGTTGCCTGAAGAGTGCTTTTGCACGAAACTCAGAGTAGCAACAGTGAGAAACTTGGAGATCCTTTGTGTCTGAGTGTATAACCCCGCTCTGTCTTAGGACATTGAGCACTTTTTTGCCGACGCAAGAAATACTTCTATTGTTCTATATATATATATATGTATCTTGCGTGGGGTAGTGCCTTTGCTGTTTGCGTTATGCAGAGCTCACTGACTTGTCAGTTTGAGCACTCTGGCAAGGTACGTTCGGACCTGATTGGAAATTTTTATTTCCATTGCTATCAGGTTCGGCCTCATTTCCTCTGTGCTGCGCTGACGAGTCCACAAAGGACGAAACAGTTCTGTCCGCAGATTGAGTATTTCGCTCCTGCTCTTGCAGCAGTTGAGCACTCTTGCGTGGGGTAGTGCCTTTGCTGTTTGCGTTATGCAGAGCTCACTGACTTGTCAGTTTGAGCACTCTGGCAAGGTACGTTCGGACCTGATTGGAAATTTTTATTTCCATTGCTATCAGGTTCGGCCTCATTTCCTCTGTGCTGCGCTGACGAGTCAACAAAGGACGAAACAGTTCTGTCCGCAGATTGTGTATATATATATATATATAAATAGAGAGGTAGGCGAACAAAATTTATATACACACAACAACAAGGTTGTCAGTTTCATAATACCAAAAGCTTTTCACCCATTTTCATCAGTGGTTACATGGGAATGAGCAAGAACGAAAACGAAGCCAGAATTTATACTGGGGGTAGAGAATCAGCAAGAATATTCTTACGCGCCTCAAGTTCACACTACACTACCATAAGAATGTATGGAGCAGTGGAAAATGCGGGAAACAACACATGAGGGGAATGCAGTACCAGAACAAACACGTGATAAAGTTGTCAGTCCGGTTGCAGCTTGAACAGCCGTAGCACCTTGATGTGCTTCTTTTGTCGACACAGTTCTGGCCTCAAACTGCGAATGTACAGCGCCTCCAGTGTGAATCGGTGCGCGCTGTTTCGGGCTGGTGTGATCACACTGAAGCTGCTGTTGCGTTCCTGTGGGATGCATTCAGGCTGCGCCTGCAAATGCTTTGTGATGGCGCTATCACTTGTTGCCACACGTTTGTCAGGCGGCTTCTTGTACAGCTTGTCTGGGATATGCTGCTTGATCCTTTCCGAGAATCGCTGACATGTCTCACCAACGTACGTCCGCTCACAGCGACACGCATACTTATAAATAAAATTACTATTTTCAAGAGTTGGTGAAACATCCTTCGCGATAGACCTGAATGCGGGTCTGGTTGTATAAATTACAATGGGGGATACTGTAGGATAGCAGTTCAAAATTGCAGCTTTAATCTTTTTGCGGAAGGCAATGCAATTTTGCCCTTTCCACGGCAATTTTGTGATAATACGCGTTGCAGGTTCAAGTTGTGCAGAAGCTGTATCTGGGCTAGGTTCAAGAACGCTTGTCATGACTCGCTTGAGTACTTTGAGTGGGTAACCGTTAGAACACAGAATATCCTCTAGCTTAGCAATTTCAGCTGATAATAGTGATGGTGAGCAGATGGTTTTAGCTCTAAAAGTTAATGATCTGATCAAATTGATTTTGTTTCTAGTGTCACAAAACGAGTCCCAGCGGGTGTAAAGACCTGTGAACGTCGGCTTTCTATATACTGTGGTGAGCAATTCTGTGGAAGAATGCTTAATCAATACATCAAGAAACGGCAATTCTCCATTATTCTCCTCCTCCATTGTAAACTGGAGAGCTGGGTGAAGATTATTTAAACGCTCAGAGAATTCCAATGCCAGTTTCCGGTTGTGAAATGCTGCGAATGTGTCATCCACATAACGCCTATAGAATTGGGGCCAATGACTGTCTGGAATTGTGTTCTCAAAATATCCAACAAAGATATTGGCTAGCACGGGGCCCAAGGGTGAACCCATGGCTACTCCGTCCCTCTGTGCGTACATATTGCCGTTGAAACTGAACTGCACGTCTGATGTGGCTTTGAAAAGCAGCTTCTTGAAAAGATCTTGGGGTATTTGCGGGGCTGATATTTCATCATCATGGTATAGCGACTGTATGCAGATATCTATTGTTTCCTTGAGAGGCACGTTTGTAAAGAGGCTGACTACATCGAAAGAGCACAGGAAGAGCGATCCAGAGTTCTCTGCCTGCTGCTGGCCAAATTCCCGTACATCATCCACGAACTCGAATGTATCCTTAGTTGCGTGGGCGGAATATTTTTTCAGGACTGGTTTTAGTAATTCAGCTAACCACTTGGCCATTTCGTGTTGGGGAGCATTGATCATGGACAGGATTGGTCGAAGTGGCACGTCTTTCTTATGTATTTTCGGTACGCCATAGAGCACAGGGCGGCACGAGCCAACGGGTCGGATCCGGTCGTAATCTATATTGAGTATTTTTCCAGTCTTTTTGTATCGCAATAGGTATGCCTGCAAGGCGCGTTCATCCAGGTAAGTGCGGTCATGCGTTTCCGTCGGTCCCAGGAGTTGAAACTTCGATGCATCAGCCAGAATAGCATTCATCTTGTCATTGTAATCACTTCGCTGCATTATCACCACTCCATTCCCTTTGTCCGGCCTGCTGATTATTATATCTTTGTCATTCTTTATTTTCCTGATGGCTGCCATATGCTTGTCGTTGAGGGGATAATCGGTTTTATCTGCTTTTTGGCTGATGCATCGAAGTTTCAACTCCTGGGACCGACGGAAACGCATGACCGCACTTACCTGGATGAACGCGCCTTGCAGGCATACCTATTGCGATACAAAAAGACTGGAAAAATACTCAATATAGATTACGACCGGATCCGACCCGTTGGCTCGTGCCGCCCTGTGCTCTATGGCGTACCGAAAATACATAAGAAAGACGTGCCACTTCGACCAATCCTGTCCATGATCAATGCTCCCCAACACGAAATGGCCAAGTGGTTAGCTGAATTACTAAAACCAGTCCTGAAAAAATATTCCGCCCACGCAACTAAGGATACATTCGAGTTCGTGGATGATGTACGGGAATTTGGCCAGCAGCAGGCAGAGAACTCTGGATCGCTCTTCCTGTGCTCTTTCGATGTAGTCAGCCTCTTTACAAACGTGCCTCTCAAGGAAACAATAGATATCTGCATACAGTCGCTATACCATGATGATGAAATATCAGCCCCGCAAATACCCCAAGATCTTTTCAAGAAGCTGCTTTTCAAAGCCACATCAGACGTGCAGTTCAGTTTCAACGGCAATATGTACGCACAGAGGGACGGAGTAGCCATGGGTTCACCCTTGGGCCCCGTGCTAGCCAATATCTTTGTTGGATATTTTGAGAACACAATTCCAGACAGTCATTGGCCCCAATTCTATAGGCGTTATGTGGATGACACATTCGCAGCATTTCACAACCGGAAACTGGCATTGGAATTCTCTGAGCGTTTAAATAATCTTCACCCAGCTCTCCAGTTTACAATGGAGGAGGAGAATAATGGAGAATTGCCGTTTCTTGATGTATTGATTAAGCATTCTTCCACAGAATTGCTCACCACAGTATATAGAAAGCCGACGTTCACAGGTCTTTACACCCGCTGGGACTCGTTTTGTGACACTAGAAACAAAATCAATTTGATCAGATCATTAACTTTTAGAGCTAAAACCATCTGCTCACCATCACTATTATCAGCTGAAATTGCTAAGCTAGAGGATATTCTGTGTTCTAACGGTTACCCACTCAAAGTACTCAAGCGAGTCATGACAAGCGTTCTTGAACCTAGCCCAGATACAGCTTCTGCACAACTTGAACCTGCAACGCGTATTATCACAAAATTGCCGTGGAAAGGGCAAAATTGCATTGCCTTCCGCAAAAAGATTAAAGCTGCAATTTTGAACTGCTATCCTACAGTATCCCCCATTGTAATTTATACAACCAGACCCGCATTCAGGTCTATCGCGAAGGATGTTTCACCAACTCTTGAAAATAGTAATTTTATTTATAAGTATGCGTGTCGCTGTGAGCGGACGTACGTTGGTGAGACATGTCAGCGATTCTCGGAAAGGATCAAGCAGCATATCCCAGACAAGCTGTACAAGAAGCTGCCTGACAAACGTGTGGCAACAAGTGATAGCGCCATCACAAAGCATTTGCAGGCGCAGCCTGAATGCATCCCACAGGAACGCAACAGCAGCTTCAGTGTGATCACACCAGCCCGAAACAGCGCGCACCGATTCACACTGGAGGCGCTGTACATTCGCAGTTTGAGGCCAGAACTGTGTCGACAAAAGAAGCACATCAAGGTGCTACGGCTGTTCAAGCTGCAACAGGACTGACAACTTTATCACGTGTTTGTTCTGGTACTGCATTCCCCTCATGTGTTGTTTCCCGCATTTTTCCACTGCTCCATACATTCTTATGGTAGTGTAGTGTGAACTTGAGGCGCGTAAGAATATTCTTGCTGATTCTCTACCCCCAGTATAAATTCTGGCTTCGTTTTCGTTCTTGCTCATTCCCATGTAGCCACTGATGAAAATGGGTGAAAAGCTTTTGGTATTATGAAACTGACAACCTTGTTGTTGTGTGTATATATATATATACGAGTCCACAAAGGACGAAACAGTTCTGTCCGCAGATGGAGTATATATATATATATACTCGGAGGGAGTTGTGGTTGCTCGTGAGAGTGCTCAATACACCAAGGTGCAGAGCCTAGTACACACACTTGAGAGGGACGAAAAGCGTTTCTTCTGTAACTCTGAGTTTCACGGTTTTAACCGATCATCAGACAGCAACTTGACTACAATTTTCAGAAGATAAGATTGATATAGGCTGCAAGCTTGGATCATAGCGCGAATGGATGATCCGGGCTGATGGTGTAATTGTAAAAATGCGTGAGTTGGTTGATGGGGTGCAAAAATAGGCGCAAAAAAAAGAATACACTTTAGGCCTAGGCTCATGCGACCACATGTTCTTCTGAGGGAGGCAAGAAGAAGGACAATTCGGTAATTATGAGCAGCACATCACCTACGACTGCGAGTGGTGAGAAGGTTATGTGACGGCTGATGGTGAGAATTTTGAGAGGTAGTACTTATTTTCATGCCTGCACTTGCTAACTAGCTCCGATCTTTTGTTGATGTTGACACGCTTGTCCGCCTGAAGGATCTCCAGCTTCTCTCTTAGGCACAGAGGACAGCGCTTGGTTATGTTACTGTAACCTGGAGTCTGGGCGATAACTGACCAACCAAGACTGTACTCGCTGTTTTGACGCTTCAGAACATATCGTCCGTATAGAAAACCGAACGATACACCGGTCTATGTCCACAGCCAATCGAACCATCCGCCAACAATCATCAAGCAAATACCGAAAGCTATTAGTAGGCGGCTAACCGATATTTCATCAAACCAAGATGCGTTCAGAGAAGCCGCGCCGCTATACAACAGCGCGCTTAGGAACAGTGGCTATGCTGAAGGACTAGAGTACTTGGAAGAGAGAGACAAGGATTCAAGCAAGAAAAAGAAAAACAGGCGGCGGAATATCATCTGGTACAACCCGCCATTCAGCAAGACAGTGGCCACAAACATCGGACAGAGATTCTTGCGACTAATCGAAATACACTTCCCCGCCGGATCCAGACTACACAAGATCTTCAACCGGAATACAGTTAAAGTAAGCTATAGTTGTATGCCGAATATGTCTGCAATGGTCAAGTCACACAACAACTCAGTTAAACGGAAAAGTGGAAACAACGATGGACAGCCCAAGGAAAGACGATGCAACTGCAGAGACAAAGCGCAGTGTCCGATGGACGGCAACTGCCAAATCAGCTCTATTGTGTACAAGGCAACCGTCCAAATAACCGGAGAGGACAGACAGAAGGAGTATATCGGCCTTACGGAGCCAGAATTCAAGAAGAGATACGGCAACCATCTGACATCATTCAGACATGAGAGACATGAGAAGAGCACAGAACTATCAAAGTGTGTCTGGAACCTGAAGCGTCAAAACAGCGAGTACAGTCTTGGTTGGTCAGTTATCGCCCAGACTCCAGGTTACAGTAACATAACCAAGCGCTGTCCTCTGTGCCTAAGAGAGAAGCTGGAGATCCTTCAGGCGGACAAGCGTGTCAACATCAACAAAAGATCGGAGCTAGTTAGCAAGTGCAGGCATGAAAATAAGTACTACCTCTCAAAATTCTCACCATCAGCCGTCACATAACCTTCTCACCACTCGCAGTCGTAGGTGATGTGCTGCTCATAATTACCGAATTGTCCTTCTTCTTGCCTCCCTCAGAAGAACATGTGGTCGCATGAGCCTAGGCCTAAAGTGTATTCTTTTTTTTGCGCCTATTTTTGCACCCCATCAACCAACTCACGCATTTTTACAATTACACCATCAGCCCGGATCATCCATTCGCGCTATGATCCAAGCTTGCAGCCTATATCAATCTTATCTTCTGAAAATTGTAGTCAAGTTGCTGTCTGATGATCGGTTAAAACCGTGAAACTCAGAGTTACAGAAGAAACGCTTTTCGTCCCTCTCAAGTGTGTATATATATATATATATATATATTTATTACAACATCTCAAGACTCGGTGGAAACACCGGCCAATGTTAAAGAGAGTGGGTGATTGCCAACCACGGCGATAAATAAAAGTAAGGGGAGGGAAAAAGAAAGAGTAGCAAAATGAACAGCAACAACTCCGTAAAGAAAGAGAAAGATAATGTCAAATAAAAACAGTGAAAAACACAGAGACGCAAAGGACATGTGGATAATGAGCTATGCATGTCGTAGTAAATAAGGGGCGGCACGGATCTTAAACAGGCGGAGTGAGGTCAGGTCCTTAACTTCTCTGGGTAGAGTGAGCCAAACAGAATAAGCAATAAAGAGAGGGGAGCGCAAAAGAGTGGATGAGTTACACTTAGGGAGTAAGAGTGAGTTTCTAGTTCTTAGAGAAGAGAACCAATTAAAACACATGAGATGAGGTGGGCACAACTCAAGCTTAATAGAATGGAGAAGAGAAGCCAGGTGTGCACTGCGTCCATGTGATAACAGGGTTGTGTGAGCGATTTTATAAATGGCGGATGATGAGAGCATGCGGGGTTGACGGAGGAGAATTTTAAGGATTTTCTTGTGATGTATTTCAAGCTTTGCAGCAGCGGAAGAGGATAACCCAACCCAAGACGTATCTGCATAATGAAATATTGGGCGAAGGTAGGCGAAATAAAAAAGAAGCTTGCAAGAAAGTGGGAGGTAGGAGCAGTGGGGGGAGAGAATTCCTAAGGATTTACTTGATTTTTTTACAGATATATTCGATGTGAGGTACCCAGAGAGTGCAGAGTCAATCACAATAGTCAATCACAATGCCAAGGTGTTTGTGAGAAGACACTATGTCAATTGGATTTGGAAAGTTGGCATGGATGAGGGTTGTGAACTCCGGCTGGGGCGGGAAGAGCATGATCTTTGTTTTTGATAGATTTGGGGACAACCTCCAGGACGACATCCAGGAAAGAACTTCCTGAATGCCAGCACGCAAGTTGTTTTTCAGGCCAGTGAGGGAAGCTGATGAGGTGAGAAGGGTCGTGTCGTCAGCAAACAGAGACGTTCCAGGGAAGACTGCAGGTAAGTCGTTTACGTAAATTATAAATAGTAGGGGACCAAGAATTGATCCTTGAGGAACGCCCGACAATACTGGCTCTGCAGCCGAGGATGTGCCAAGCACAGTTACGTACTGATAACGCCCAGAGAGATAAGATTTCAGCCAGGAGAGTGGCTGTTTGCGTACCCTGAATGCATGCTCGAGCTTTGCCAAAAGTCCTCGATGCCAGACGGTATCAAAAGCCTTGGCCAAGTCAAAGAAGCAAATGCCAGCAAGCGCTCTGTTATCCCTATGCTGGCACACCTGCTGCACGATGCGGGTCAGTTGAAGAGAGGTGGAGTCGCCTTTACGAAACCCAGATTGTGCGGGACTCAGAAACGGCGAAACATGTCTGTATAAGTGGTCATAAAAGATGCGTTCACATACTTTGGACACGCAGGGAAGAAGAGAGATAGGGCGGTAGTTTGCAGGTTCGTGGCGGGAACCTTTCTTGAATACAGGTATGACTTTCGCTGTTTTCCATGCGGAAGGGAATATGCCCGTGGTAAATGACATGTTGAAAATATGGCACAAAGGGAATGCTATGGATGGTGCCAGGGCCTTGAGGACCCGGTTGGGGATGCCGTCAGGACCAGACGCCTTGCACGTCGGAAGCTTCTTCAGATGACGCCGGACAGTGGCAGTTGTGGTGATGACGGACGTGAAACAAGCTGAGGGCTCCGAGGGGGTGAGAATAGGGGGAATAGAGAGCAACGGGTCATCTGGCCGAGTCACAGAGGCAAACTGGGCGTTTAATGCCGTAGCTTTGACCAAAGGGTCAGCCGCCTGCTGAGTCCCTGTTGTGAGTGACGGAATTTCCCGTGATACGTTTCGAACTCTTGCTTGTCTCACAAACTGGTGAAGCGATGGCATGATAGATCATTTGCCCGTGATTTTCCAAGCTCGTGGGTTCGGGTCTCGGTTTGGGTTTTTTTCCTCTCTTTTTTCATGTTGACAAGACACGCTCATTGGCATGTACATGTGCTCTCAGAAACAGGATTCAGACACGCGCATTGTGGCATGTGTTCTCAGTTTCTTACTGTAATAGTTCTTCATTGAGCGAAGGAAGAAGAGAGTGTTTATTACTCAATATACTGGTTATAAATATGAGAGTAGGTGTGACACAAGGTGATAAGATGTGAGTGGTGAAAGTAGGTGTAAAACTGTTACACCATCCCCTCCCCAACGGAAAGTTCCGTGGCTTTAACCAATTGTTAATCACGGAACCCAAGAGCATGGAATACAGTAATATCATAATGGTGTAGCAATGCAGCAGGTGGCAAGGAGCAACAGAATACCCAATTGTCAGGAACGGAAGCCTGTGTAACTAAAAAAACTCAATATTGTCAGGAACTGAACGCAAATAACCACAACATGGAGGAGCTGCAGACCATGCTATCACTTGCGTAGACTAGATAGATAGTTCCGCAGCTGGACAATGTTTTTACCTGACTCGTCAACCAAGTTACTAATGGGCTCCCATGTTGCCTCGCCAACGGGGTAACCCTTCCAAAGCACCAAGTACTGGCGCTCACCCCGGTCATCTCTGTGCTTCAGGATGGCCTCCACCATATAGCGGGTGTTTCCGTCCAGATCCATAAACGGAGCGGGCACTGGCTGGCGTCTGTTGGGAATGGTGTTCTGTTCGTAGTGTCGCAGAGCAGTGACGTTGAATACAGGATGACAGCGGAAAACGGACGGCAGCTCCAATTCGTAGGCGTTCGAGCCTACCTCCTGAACGACGCGGAACGGCCCAAACCATTTTGGTTGTAGCTTCCTCGATGGCTGTTGTGGGCCTCCGGTGATATCAGAAAGTCTCTATAGACTAGGGCCAGGTCTCCCACCTTGAGACGGCTAGGATTCCTACCCCTGTCAGCATACAGGGCCTGGCGGGCTTGAGCCGCGACAATACTATCCTGCGCTTTCTTAAGCGCATCAGATCTGGCTTGGATCCAGTCTGGCCTAGTTCTCCGCGCTCCCGTTCCCAGAATGAAGTCTGCGGGCACCTTCGGGTTAAAACCAAATTTCAAGAAAAAGGGAGAATTACCAGTGGATGCTTGCTGGGAATTGTTGATGGCCTACTCACATATGGGTAATAGTGCGGCCCAATTATCTTGCTTGTGGTTAACAAAACACATGAGAATATCGGCAATTAATCTGTTCATTCGCTCTGTCTGTCCATCTGTTTGAGGGTGATTAGCCGTGAAAAATGACAACTTAGTACCGAGCAAACAAAACACTTCCTGGAAAACTGGGCTATAGAAGAGCTAAGACCGTGAAGAAGAAAAACATGCTGAATATACAAATTGGCACTGCCTTCGGCATCTATGGTTGCCGTTGTGGGTACTAGGTGAACACATTTTGTGAGTCTATCTACAAATGTGTCAATTGCATCATGACCTTCGGGTGACTTGGGTAAACCCATGATGAATTCCATGGTAATATAGTCCCAGGGTTGCTCGGGCACAGGAAGTGACTGGAGAAGCCAAGACCTTAATTGAGCACCCTTAGCGCGCTGACAGATATCACACGATTTAACAAAATTCTTAACATCTAACCCCATGTGCGGCCAATAGAAGTGACGAGCGAGCTGGAAATACGTTCTGTCCCTGCCGGGATGACCTGCGGCAATGCAGTCATGGTGCTCCTGCAAGAGTTGTAGTCGAAGTGCGCATTTGGGAACGCATAACCTGTTACTGGGGGAAGATCGCAAGTAAAGATGATAGGCGTCACCATCCCAGAGGTATGCCTGGTGAACGCTGTCACTCGGAGAACAACGCATCTTCTGGATGATAGGCCATAACTCTGCATCGTGTTGATATGCTTCTGTTACCGTCTTCGAGAACTGATCATCAATTGCCAGAGCAAACTCAAGAGGGTTACACTGTGCAGCAGTCAGTTTTGTTTGAACTACTGAGATCTCGCCCGGCTGAAGGTAAGGACGACGAGACAAGGCGTCAGCAGCCGCAATGTCCCTTCCAGGTTTATGATGGACCTTAAAGTCGAAATCCGCCAGTAACGCTACCCAACGGGCCTCCCTTTTGGTGAGGGTAGGCTTGGTTCTCAGGTGTACAACGGCCATGTTATCCGTGAACACATCGAAATGCCCAAAGAGGTACACTCGCCAACACTTCAGGGTTTGGACTAGAGCGAGGGTTTCTCTTTTTCCGGCTGTGTAGTTGCGCTCAACGGAGGACAGTATCCAGCTAGCATAAGCGACTGGATGCCAGAGATTTCCTGGTTCGCCTTGCTGCAGGAGCACTCCAGCAATGGCGAAATCGCTAGCGTCGGTTTCTACTCTGAATGGCTTTTTAACATCAGCAAGTCGCAATACGGGTGCACTCAGTAAGGCCTTCCGCAGCTTCTCAAATGCAGACTGACGTGCGCTGTTCCACTCAAAACGCGAGTGTTTCCCTGTGATTTCCTCCAAAGGTCTCGAAATCATGGAATAGTGATCAATGAACCGTCTGAAATAGTTTGCGAACCCCAAGAACTGTCTCACTTCCTTTATAGAGGACGGCGCAGGCCACTCCTTAACCGCAGCAATTTTGATTGGGTCGGGAGAGATAGATAAACCACTCAGCTTGTGGCCTAGGAAGATGACATCCCGCAACCCAACTTCACACTTTGAGGGTTTGCAGAATAACTTGTTGGCTCTCAAGGTTTCCAAAACAGTGCTGACATGCCTCAAATGCTCGCTCCATGTTTTACTGAAGATAAGGATATCATCAAGGAATACGACCACGAAATCACGTAAATAGGGCTGCAGTATTGAATTTATCAAGGCCTGGAATGTGGCAGGCGCATTGGTTAGACCAAATCCCATTACCCGAAACTGGAAATGTCCAAAGGGGGTATTAAACGCCGTTTTGGGTACATCTTTTTCACTAATTCTGATTTGGTTGTATCCCGAACGGAGGTCTAATTTCGTGAAGTAGCGAGCCCCTTGGATGGTGTCGAACAGATCGTCAATGTTCGGAAGGCACGCTTTGTTTTTAATAGTGATCTTGTTTAGATCCCGCCAGTCACAAACGATTCGTAATGACCCATCGGCCTTCTTAACAAAGAACACCGGGGCTCCGTACGGGGACTTACTAGGCTCGATTAATCCTTTACCCAGGAGGGCTGTCAGCTGCTTGTGTAGTTCATCCATCTCGGGCTTGGATAGTCGGTACGCTGCCTTGGATGGTGGCGTTGAGTTGTGTTCGACCTCAATCTCCTGGTCCACCGACCTTTCTGGGGGAAGCTGTGAAGGGAGGTCATCGGGGAAGTCGTCCGAGAATCTGTGCAGCAGCTCATCGACGTCACGCTGCTTGTCCGGAGGTACCTCCTTCCGAGGCGCATGTGACGAACTGTCGTCGGTCGAAGATAGCCAAGCCAGGTAATCCTCTGCGCCTTGCCGTAGCCCATGTCGCGCTTGTTTGCCAGAGATGAACATCAGCTCCGAGGGAACAGCAGCGTCGCCTGTGGGTTCACCCGCGATTAGGGATTCGGCACCCAGTTTGACCTCATTGGTGCGGTAGTTGATAGCTGGGTTATTCCGGGTCAGCCAGGGTTTTCCCAGGATCACATCATATCGATCAAGGGGAAAGACCGTCAGGCGCTGGTCATCGCCATAGCCTCCTACGGCCAAGCGAGCGTCGGTGGTCTCTAGCGGCCGCGAACTGGTTGATCCGTCCGCCAAGGCCACCTTTAGAACCTCCTCCACGATCTTCGTTTTCATCTTTTGTTTCCTTGCGAATCGTTCCGAGATAAAATCGTGTGTTGACCCGCAGTCGATTAACATTGTCGCTCGGTGGCCGTTCACCTTTCCGTTCACAACAAGGAGATCGTGGTCCCGCACGTGCGAATCCAGGGCAATGTTGCTGACGTAGCTCCGCACGCACTGTGGGCCTTGAGACTCCAGGGTGTCGTCGCCATCATCAGTCTCCACGTCGTCTGTCTCCAGGCAACTAAACCTGTTGACGACTGGCACGGTGACCTTGGGTGCTCTCTCACACGCCAGTAATCGCACCTCTCTTTTTACTGGCGTCCAGCGTTTGGGTTCGAGTCGCATTGACGTGCCAGATGACCAGGTCGGTGGCATATGTAGCACCGTCGTTCCGTTTCCTCGCGATTGGAACGGGGACCAGGAACCGACAGTGGACGACGTACCAGGTTCCCCTGCTGCTGTCGTACCGTAATGAAGGGCATCACTTGCGATACGGCGAGCGCTGCTTCTGTCGCCTTCTGCAGGGTTGTAGGATGCTCCTTCATGACTTCACGCCTGAACTCCGGGGCCAGGCCCCTGACAAATAGTACTGAGCGAGAGTGGCCATCCAGGTCAGTGATTAAAAAACTGAGCCGCGAGAATTCTGCGATGTAGTCTCCAAAGGCGCCGCGCTGGGAGAGGGAGAACAAACTCCACCGAGCTCTCTCCTGGTCGTACTTCACACCGTAAGCCGCCTCTAATGCCTTCTTCAAGGACGACCAGTCTGGGTATGCAGCGCCGGCTTCCAGGGAAGTCATCAACCAAAGACGCGGATTTCCAGCGATATAACTGGCTTCAAACTCTGCGAAGCGCCACGAAGCCAAGGCCAACTCGACGGCAAATGCCCATTCCCGAAACGTGGTGGGATCTCCGGTGAACACGGGCGGCTCCTTGACGTGTGGGCGATCACGCGGTGCAGGCTGGGAAGCTGAAGCACGAGACTCAGGACCACACTGGGGTGACGACTGAGTAGAGGGTAGAGCTTCCTTCCGGAGACGGTTGACGATCCAGATGCTGACGACGATAGAGCTGATAGCCGAGGCCAGAACTAGGCCCTCGAACGACCACAGGGGATGGAGATCCATCCTCTTGCTACCAATGTACTAGTTCTTTATTGAGCGAAGGAAGAAGAGAGCGTTTATTACTCAATATACTGGTTATAAATATGAGAGTAGGTGTGACACAAGGTGATAAGGGGTGAGTGGTGAAAGTTGGTGCAAAACTGTTACACTTACTGTGAAACAGGATTCAGACACGCGCATTGTGGCATGTGTTCACAGTTTCTTGATCGGGATTCGAACCGGTGACCTCTCGATTATGTTCTGTCTATAGTAGATTTACCAACCAGGCTATCGGGGTCAAACACATATTTTGAAGTATGTGGCTCTTTGTTACTATTAGTACTGACATAGTTCATCCAGCACTGTTAAAAGTTAGGCTCCCGTGGATTTTCAAACAAATCAGCTGCCGATCCGTGATCGCAAACAACTGAGTTGATCAAACGGAACCCAGCTGTCGAATCTTGCCGAGTATCCTTTCTACCTCACAAGGGCTTGTTTCTTCTTGTTGTCCTTTGGAAGCACTTTCTCGATCCGGTAGATTTCTTGAGTAGTTTTCTGGAGCTGTTGTTCATAGAACGAGCCATCAACGGGTTCACCATCGAGGTCCTTGACAGAGCACGGAGTGGGTCTGGTCGGGAGAATATCGGTGATCCGGAATACCTCCTCAGTCCAGTTCGGAGTGTATCCTTTCTCGAAATGTCGTTTCTGCTTCACCAGTCGGATGTGGTCATCTATCTGGAATTTAGTGGACCTGGATAGTGGGGATTTCTCATCCAGTGAGTCTCGGATTCGATCGGCGTTCTTCTCCCGTGGTGCCTCAGTTGGTTTCAACCGAACACCTCTGTGTTTTGTCGTGTTGTACTTCTCTACCAAATGTGGAAGGACATCGATGTACCTGCTGGTGGAGTTAGCACTGAAGTATTTCCACATCCGGGTTTTCAGAGTTCGGTTGAAACGCTCAACTTCAACAGCCTTTCCTTCGTTGTGAGTGCTGTACATCGTGATCTGATTCTCATCAAGCCAGTGTTTGAACGTTCGATTATAGAACTCGGTCCCCTGATCAACCCACAGCTTACGTGGTTTCCTGCTGCTAGTTTTCACGATGGATCGAAATGCTGATTGGATGTCAACACCTTTGTTGGATTGGAGTGGGACAACCCAAGCATATCGGCTGAACAGATCAATGACAGTAAGCAGAAATTTGATTTCATCATTGTATTTACGAAAAGCTGTCATGTCCACGAGATCGGCAGACCAGATTTCATCAATCTCACTCACAGTCACTTGTCTCTTTGTGAAATTCACACGCTTTGGTTTGTGTAACTCATCAGCCAAATCATCAGTCTATTTCATATCTATCTCTTTTTTTATCCCTAAACCTATCATCTTGAACAAACCGGACAGGAATCCACCTTCTTTGATTTCCGATTTCTTGACAAATTGTGAACATGATCGACCACATACTGAGCATTCACCCATGACATATGGTTGACCATTTAATGTGAAATCTCCTTGTATTTCCATCATCTGTTGCTTTTTCTTACACGATTGGCAATGAATATTCATGGTTGTCTATATATCTACTTTTTATTTCTCATGTATACAAAGACGTGTCAACAACCCCCTATTTTCACAGTATTCATCCAAGGTCTCCTCAATCTTTTCAGCACAAACAAGTCTGAAATTCCCATTATCTGTCTTGTCAAGCTCTGCTGTTGTCAATGACATAATAATCTGTGGATTATTGGTAAATATGTGGATGTTGATCGTGTCATGCTCCTGATCATCTTTCGTGAGTTCCAAACTCACCCCCAGAAATTTTTCACGGAAATGTGGAATATTGGAGAGAGAGAGAGAGAGTATCCAAACCCAACTGTCCCGCGGGAGATTATGTGATACATTTTCATGTTTGTCTATCTATCTTTTTTTTCTACACCGAATTGTCATAATAAACGATTATATGAACCCTGTTACGTAGAAGTATACCGATGAAAATTCCAAAGATTTTCTATCAGTGAAGATGAGTTCCCCTTGTAAGATTTACAAACTAGTGAGCAAACATACCGATCAGGTATACGTTGGCTCCACTTGCCTACCACTGAAAAATCGGATGAACCTTCATAGTTCAGCTTACAAAGCATAACAAAAAGGTGAAC
>NW_027044840.1:0-5000 GCF_964019385.1 Sycon ciliatum | reverse complement strand
CGTGAAGGCGGCCGTGGCATGCCTTCGTGGGCATCGCCACAAGTCGAGCAGGTATGACCCTCATGCATATTCTGCCACACTTGCTGTCTCCGAGTGTCATCTATAGACAACCTGTCTGTTTCTCCCAGTTTTTCCCCTTTTTCTCTGTATCATTTTGTATGTTATAATTTCCGCGGATTCCAGTTTTTCTCCCTTCATTATAATTTAAGCGCAGTTTAGCGCGTATCAGGCAGGCACAGTGGGTTGGTCAAAGACCATGATTGAGATACGAAAAAAAAAAAAAAAACCCAGAAAGTTTAAAGGGGAACTGTCACCAAAAATTTTTTTTTTCTCATCTTGTAGTTCTTTGGCTCCTAATCACGATGGCGTTATCCGTTAAAAAAAAAAAAAAAAAAAAAAAAAAAAAAAAAAAAACTTCTACAGTCCTGCATGGTCACGTGAATCCGTTCGCGCGAAATTTGCATCTGCAGTGCCGTTCAAACCTGGCGCGAGATACGCACGGAAGTACGTTTGTACGATTTTCTTGACCCGGGTTGATTTCAACCCTCCCCTTGGGGGGAGGGTTGAAATCAACCCGCGAAATTCAACCCGGGTCAAGCGCAATGTGTCATGTAAACGCGCCATTTCACTTTGTGCACATGGCGGGTTGAAATCTGACCCGGGTCGAACTCAACCCGGGTTGAAACGCTTCATGTAACACAGCCTAGGTCATCAAGGTGGAAGACAATTGTCGTATTACCCTCGACCGTACCTGTCCCGTACCGTCCGTACCATCAAAGACGGCTTGCCACAAACAGCTGGCCACAATATTCAAATAGGGCTTTCAAATGCAAGATCATACGTGAAGCAACTTGGGAGAATTAGTATGTATGCGAAGTGTATCGGGGGATGCATGCAGGGCGATAGTGCGGGTTCATATCCCAGGTTATGTCTTGAAAAAATAAAAGAGAAATGAAAAATTTATAACATCTCTATGCTTTTTTGCCTAGGTCATCAAGGCAAAATAGCATAGCGTAGGCCCTGAGCTTCCAAGCTCTTTCGTTATGGCAATCAGGCAGAATCAGCGAAGCGGACATTGGACGTAGTAATCAACAAAAATAAAAGATGGATAATAAAAATTCCTAACACGATTTCTAGAGACATTCATCAGGGAAATACGTCTCAATAATGAAATCAAGCAATAAACAACAATATATACGTGGAAGAATACGAAATGCACTATGTGAAAGATTATGGGAGAAAAGAAGGTGAAGTGCGAAAGACTAGAAAAGTGTACAGATGGAAATTGAGGATGATCATACTAGAAAGAGAAGATAGATAGATAGAGAGAGATGAGAGAGAGAGAGAGAGAAAATGAGAGAGAGAGAGAGAGAGAGCGAGAGAGAGTGAGAGAGAGAGAGTGAGAGAGAGAGAGAGAGAGTGAGAGAGAGAGAGAGTGAGAGAGAGAGTGTGAGACAGAGAGAGAGAGAGAGAGAGAGAGAGAGAGAGAGAGAGAGAGAGAGAGAGAGAGAGAGAAGAGAGAGAGAGAGAGAGAGAGAGAGAGAGAGAGAGAGAGAGAGAGAGAGAGAGAGAGAGAGAGAGAGAGAGAGAGAGAGGGAGAGAGAGAGACAGAGAGAGAGAGAGGAGCAGGGGGGGGAAGGGAGAGAGTCCGAGGGGTAAAAAGAGGGAGAGAGAAAAGAGAGAGATTTGCTAAGAAGTACAGGAAAATACTCGCAGACAATACAGCATGGTGCTCTGTCAAGAGCTCTGTTTTATTCTTTGCCTCACCGCGTGGGCTTAGACACGCTTATCCAGTGGCAGGAGTAAGTTCATCTGACCGAGCCTTGTTTCATATCGCATCTCCTTGACAGCATGGCAGAGCTTGATATAGCCTTCACGCCCGTGAGCCAATATCATAAAGATTAGATCGTGATTGTGCGCAGGACCGCCTCGGTTTCTCTCAGTCAGCTGTAGATCTTGAATATCAGACATACTGAGGAGACCCTGTCGCTGGCACTTCTGACGTAGACCTGCAGCGGGCACGCTTTGAAGCCATGGTTGGATCTCACTGACGAACAGCGGTGCGTCAAAGGGGTTAGCCAGGTACACTGTGCAGCAAATGACATAGTAACACACAGTGATAAGTAACACACAGTGATAAGTGACATAG
The DNA here is from genome assembly GCF_964019385.1 of Sycon ciliatum. Classification (NCBI taxonomy): domain Eukaryota; kingdom Metazoa; phylum Porifera; class Calcarea; order Leucosolenida; family Sycettidae; genus Sycon; species Sycon ciliatum. The sequence continues at coordinate 2,851 of NW_027044840.1, read as the reverse complement.
TAACACACAGTGATAAGTGACTAAAAGTTCACATCTTCGTCATCGTCAGGGTATGCTATGCGTGTGCGCTACTGAGAATGGGCGTCTGAACAAAGCTGTTGCGACTTCGGTGGTAATTGCTAAAGAAAGTGTCTGGTGCAAACGTTGGAGCTCGGAGCTAGAGCGCGCAACACAGCTCGTCATTTGGCAGGGAAGGACGAGCTCCGATGTTCGGAGCAGAAACTTCCTTTTAGAATGGTTATGTTGCGCAAAATGCAGTGAATCGTGACTTTTCAGTAGCCTAGGTCACATGGTACTGTTACAAGCACACAGACACATGCACCTCCCCCCCCCCCCCTCACCCGCATACCATGTGCCATGCCCCATGTATACGCCCGTCACAAGACAAGCATGCAAATCTGCAAATGCACTAGATGTGCACCCAGGGCCACTCCACACGAACATACACATTCATACCTTGACACCGGCACGCAGACAGACACACAGACACACATACAAACAGAGAGCCACATACACAAACAAGGCAACTGGGAATACTTGCACACATGCACACATACAGACATCCCAAGTGATTTAAAAGATACCTTACCTTCGTCACGTTCACCGGCATCCTCACTGAAAACACAGAGCAAAGGAGAAGAGACAGACATGAAACTGTGTTATCTATCAGCTATTCATGGCACAAGGGGTACATGGATGCAGCTAATGGGGTCATTCTCGGCACTTGTGCCAGTGGTTGTGAGACTTATCCACTCACCCCCACCGTTAGGCGCTGCATCTGCCGCTAGGATTTACCGGGTGTTAGCGGCCGTCGTGAGTTCCCTTCAGGAACGGACACGATAATTTTATTTTTTTATTTTTTTCATTCATGGCAAATAGAATCTGAAAGGATAAATAAATGGTGCAGCTCACGTGAAAGGGCGCTCAGCTGTGTTTGACCGAAACGGACAAAATCGCTTTCGAAGTTCGAACTTGACATCATTCGTGGCAGAAAACTGTGAACTAAAAATCCCCACCACGGCATGGTTAAATTAAAATTAAAATGTTGTTCATGGATTTCCACTAGGTTTTTTTCTATGAAAGTTAGAGCTAAGGCTAGCTAGGTGAGTAGATCAGACCCACCACCAAGTGGTCAAAGACCGAAATCCCATTAGCTGCATCCATGTTACTCTCGTGCCAGGCCACGAGTTCCCAATTAACTGTGGGTCGCAGCACGGCTGGAAAATTCCTTCCGCTTCCAAGCAGGACTTTAACCTGGTACCCTCTGTTTCTCAATCATGGTTTTAGACCATCCCACTATGCCCATCCCACTATGCCTGCCTGCCTGCGCCTTTTTCACATGCTCTGCACCAAATACTAGTGTTTGCATGCACGAGCGCGTGTATTGGCATGTATGAATAGTGGACACCGAAATGCATACACCTGTTGCCATGACTGCATAAGTGCACACACACCCGCCCACGCGTACACATGCACATATTCTCACGAACATGTACAGTACATACAAATAATCATGTCCACCAAGCTACTGTCGTGGACATGGGAATCAGATCGCACATCTAGCGGCCCCAGGGCACTGGCCATGCAGCCGTGTGTACACGGTACACACATGCATTTATGCGTTGCAGCGCGCTAGTCGCTTTGGATCAACATGTGCACTGCACGTAATGTTCTGTACGCATTGAAGGTGCCGGCCCCGGTCATCCAACAGGATTTTTATGTCCACAACAGGACATACACACAAACCTCGCAGTAACGGGGGGGGGGGGGGGGCACGCAACGTGCACGCACACATGTACACACGCACACACACACACACACACACACACACACACACACACACACGCGCGCGCACACACGCACACACACACACACACGCATGAACACAAAAACACACCCACACACACACGCATGAACACACACACACACACACATTACACAGTGCATACACTTACGTTCCTGACTTCGATTTCTTCATTCCTTCGATTCCAGTGCCAAACAGATAGCTAGGTTGTTTCTTCTCAACGAATCCTTCAAACAACACAGCCAGTACATTGGACAGGCACATACCCACACATGCACACACACACACACATACACGCACATACACACACACACACACACACACATACACACACACACACACACATACACACTCAACATACACACATATACACACACACATATACACACACAGTGCCAATCAGAGCAGCTCAAGCCAAGTGCTTCACGCACAAATTATGTGCAGAGCAATATGCCCACACTGAACGCTAAGGTCTGTCTACATTACATAGCTGTAAGTTCACGTTTCTTGCATCCTAGAGATCTTCAAACAGCGGTATTCAGTACAGTCGTCCCTCTCTAATCCGGCACTTGTTTATCCGGAACCCTTGCCAACCGGCGCACTTTCTGACGAAACAGATTTTTTTCGTTCAATCCCTACATCTTATTCCGGCACCTGAATTCCGCCTCCGGCAGTGACTTTTTGAAACGAATCACTCAAACTGCACGTAGTTTGATTTCATAATCCGGCAGTACGATCGTACAGTACTAGGTGCACTCCTTGCCAGGCCAGGCTAGGCCAGTCTGGTCAATGTTGTCCAGGAGACAACGGCTAAGCAGTCAACCATACTTTCTTATTTTAGCAAGGAGTAGTGTCCTGCCAATTTTCAGGTGTGTGTGTGTGTGTGTGTGCGTGTGGGTGCAAGAGTACATGTGAACATGTTCTCTGTTTTACTTTATCACTGTGTATATTCCCGGAGAACAATTGAGAATATAAAGCCGTGCACCAAATACTTGGGTCGACACGGAAAACCCTGCGTTTTGACGTACATGTATGATACATGCATGC
>NW_027044839.1:0-2000 GCF_964019385.1 Sycon ciliatum | reverse complement strand
CGCCAACGCCACTCTCTCTGAGACCCCCATCCCACTCCCTCCACTAGCTGCTATCCTTTTGCGCTGCAGTTGCATTTAATTGCAACCTTCCATGTATACGCTGTCCTCCTTGAGTACTTTCCGAGCAGTTACTACAACTTCCTGTGGGCACATACACTTCGGACTCACGACCGTAACGTTAAGTGTATGTCGTGTTTGTGTCTGATCCTGTAAAGCCCGCACATGTACATTGGTAAGGGACGCACAAGAGCCAATCTCTATCACCAGCTTTACATTACCACCAGCCCGTCCTGTACCGACCTCGCTACTGCATTGTGCTGCAGGCGATCATGCAAGCCAAAGATATTCTCACCCAGCTCCAATGCCTGCAGTACCCGTGACAGAATCCCAGCACCTCCGCAGCCCTACAGCACATCTTCACCAGCAGCACAACTGCCACCACTACGGCAGCGGTCACCACCAGCAACAGCAACAGCCACCGCCGCAGCCGCGGCAACAGCAGCGGAAACAACAACAGCAGCAGCAGCAGCAACAGGAGACCATACTGCCACCTACTCGAGTCCATCCAGCACATCCAGCGTACCTTCACTATGTGCCCTCCTCGCACACCCTTGTAACAAGACAACCACCGGTCAGTTTCCAGCTACCACAAACCACAACCAGTGACCCACCGCTGCCACCAGTCAGGCCATCTCCAGATCCTGTAACCCTGGTAACCAACCATACCAAACCTATGATCAGCACTGTCCACACAGGGACAACTCAATGTTATGCTGCAGCTGCTGCTTGTAGTGCTCCGTGTGCGTCAACTCCAATGGTTGATACGTGTACTACACATCAGGTCACTGCGTACCCGCAGGGATCTCCACAGAGCACGTCTCAGCCCACACATCAGGTCACTGCGTACCCGCAGGGATCTCCACAGAGCCCGTCTCAGCCCTACCACAGATATTCCGACGGAGCCGTTATCAGCGAAGAATCTATGGCCAGCGCAACCGAATCCCATCTTGCCAAGCAGCAGTTTCCTGTGAGCGCCACGGCGACATTACGTCACTGGTTGCGTCACAATATAACGGTGGGTCATTATGTGATCAATTTCTCTTCGTGTCAACGTGTGATAAGACCGATAGTCCGGGTGCAATGTGGATAGGTTTTCAGCAGAGAGATACTTACGAATCAATGTTGCTGCTGTTTATCAATAATGATCCTTGATGAGGGTAGTGGCATTCATACGGATGCGGAAAACTCAGTCTAATCGAGTATATCGCGAACCCTGACATCTGTTATCGATCTTTCACACATCCTAGTACATCCGTTATGGTCATCCTGGGCGATAATGCTGTCGGGAGATAGTCCAGAATCTGACAAAATCTGTATGCGCTTACCCGGCGGTATTTGCTTTTAGCTAAACCAACTGGGCTTAAGTGCGGACAAACTGGGCACGAGCGCTGACCGACTGGGCACGATCGCCGAAGGGGAATACTACAGCAGTGACCAGGAAATGAAATGAGCGTGTCAAAAGAGGGGAAGAAGATCATTTGTGCAAGGATGGACAAAAATAAATTACAGAAAGAGAACAAACGCTATAATGTCCACTAACACCACCAGTTACTTGACAATCAGCTCATGCGAAAACATTGCACAAAACTGACCGACAGTGCTGACGTTCTACAACTAACCGGCTATCACCTCTAGCACGTCTTGGGTGCGCACTCCAACAGCCTTCCAACTACTTGGACGGTTCTAAGTTACATGAATTGAACACATAGGAGACGTGCTAGAGCTGATAGCCAGTTAGCTGCAGAACGCCAGTACTCAGTCAGTTTTGTGCAATGTTATCGCATGAGCTGATTGTCCAGCAACTGGTGGTGTTAGTGGACATCACATGTATATCCTGTAGTTCCTTGGCCCGTTGTCTGTGCTGAGAAGATCATTCTCTTCTTTTGAGTCTTGACACGCTCATTTTACCAATCCTGGCCATATTCTTTAAAAAAATTCAA
>NW_027044838.1:0-15776 GCF_964019385.1 Sycon ciliatum | reverse complement strand
GGCTCGACGTCCGACATTCGGAGAAGACAATTTCTTCATTCGTAAGAGCGTTGCCGAAAATTAAGTGCGTTGGGTATACAATTGGACACATTGGGGGGCTGTTGTCGGCCAGCCTAAAGCTGGTATCGCAAGAAGCATTGAATTGTTTCAATTTTGATGACGCAGGAAATGGCGTAGATGTTTGAGCAAAGATTGCCTGAACTGAAAGTACTTTGTCAATATACTGGTGGCTGTGACGTGAACGTTACGCTTTGAACTTCTTTCCCTTTTCACCCTCATTTGCAGCGTACATAACTGTAGTGTGAACAACCTGCATCATTTCACTTACTTGAGCACGTGATGGACTTGACCATTGTCCACTGACAGTACATGAAGTATAGGAATGACCAACAAGCTTGTAGCCTGTGTGGCAGGAGAATGTAGCAATGTCGTATTCTTTGTGTGACGAGTAACTAACATTGCCGTTTGAAGGCGCGTATGGAGAGAGACAAGCCACCCCTGAGACAGTAGGTTGAAATAGGAAGATAGAAACACGTCAAAATCCAAGCCGATTTGGGGGTATATGGTAGGAAATAGAGAAATGAATTCCTTTTGCAAATTCATTTCCCTAAAGCGGACGTTCCCTTTTTACCCCAACCTTGTTGTTTAATTTGTTTGAGGAAATAACGAACACTAAGCACATTGCTGGAACAATTACAACTTGCCACAATAATTATAACTTGCTGGCATCCTGTATTGTTGTTTCACAATTCCGTTTTGAGAAAGATTTTCCTTCATCAATTCAATACCAAACCCAGTTCACTAGAAACTCTTAATCCAAATGTACATTTAACGGCAATTGTCGTGGGGTTGAGAATTATGTGCTCGTCTCAATGCAGTGACTCATAGCTTACAAAATAATTCTCGTCGGAATACACTCCTGCGAGGTTAAAGGGAAAGTCAAGGCAAAAATAAAAATTTCACCAGTTGTAGTCTTCGGGGTTCTGAGTCGAATGGTCTTGGTCGGAGAAAGCTGAGACGCTCCCTTCCTACTTGAATCCCAATTGAACTCGCGCACTTCCACCGAAACTGGGTGACTGCGCCCTACTAGATGGGGATTTGTATGCAAAATGTCACTAAAAGCGCTATTTCGTTCTTATAAAAGCACGGATGACCGCGATTGGTCCATATGTTGTAGTCTTTTGGACGCTGAGTCGACTGGTTTTGGTCCGAAAAGGCTGCGATGCAGCGTTCCTCCTTTATTCCCAATCGAACATGGTTGAACAAGCGGTCACGTGCTCCTGTGTACACCAGTCACCTGGTCACCGCGCCTGCAGGGTACAACTTACTAGCCTGTTTGACCTTTTTTGGGTGCAGTCCTGTTACTCGAGTTGACCCTTGGTGTGAAAGTTGTCGCCTGCTGACGCTGTGACTAGGTGATTTGGGTACCCAGGAGCACGTGACCACTTTTTCAACCATGTTCGATTGGGAATAAAAGAGGAACGCTGCATCGCAGCCTTTTCGGACCAAAACTAGTCGCCTCAGCGTCCAAAAGACTACAAAATATGGGCCAATCGCGGTCATCCGTGCTTTTATAAGAACGAAATGGCGCTTTTAGTGACATATTGCATACAAATCCCCATCTAGTAGGGCGCAGTCACCCAGTTTCGGTGGAAGTGCGCGAGTTCGATTGGGATTCAAGTAGGAAGGGAGCGTCTAAGTTTTCTCCGACCAAGACCATTTGACTCAGCACCCCGAAGACTACAACTGGTGAAATTTTAATTTTTGCCTCAACTTCCCCTTTAAAGATAATTGACAAGACACTTTTTAGATGTTTGCCTGGGGTATGAAGCCAATGATAAAACCTAATAACGGCAGTGCTTTGAACATAGTCATTACTCACTTGTGCAACTAGGTGGTGTTCCAGACCAATTTCCACTAGCCTCGCACGTTGCACTTGCATGGCCTTGCTGTGTATAACCATTGTTGCAGCTGTAAGATGCTTTGCTCAAAGCGTTGTGTGACGGAGCATTTGTTAATCCGTTTACCGGAATTGGAGGAGCACCGCATTTAATTTCTAAGAGGAATTTAAAAAAATGATCAAATAGAGCTTAAGCACTAGTCATTGATTGAACTCAGCGCTCGTGGATATCCATTTCTCTTTAAGATAGAGGGAGAAAGTTGGGAGAGAGAGAGAGAGAGAGACAGACAGAGAGAGAGAAAGAGAGAGAGAGAGAGAGAGAGAGAGAGAGAGAGAAAGAAAGAAAGAGAGACATAGAGAGCGGAAGAGAGAGAGAGAGTTAGAGGGTAAGAGTAATAGGTGGAGAGAGACTGTTAGAAAGAAGAAGAGGCTCAGAGACAGAGAATGAGATAGATAGAGAGACAGAGATAGAGAGCGTCAAAAAGAGACACACAAAGACACACAGAGAGAAAGATATCGGCAGAGAAAGAGAGAGAGAAAGTAGCAACAATAGTATCGTTACTTACAGTTCCAGTATTCTACGACTGATTTTCTAGCCCTCCAACGTGGTGTCATGTATTATGTTTCTCTCCAACAAGTTTCACCTGTAGGTTTTATTGAGCAGTGTGTATGTTAAATCTTCTGCCTATCCCTTTTCACTTCAATTTGTATCTAATCCACCCTTCTAGAAAGCTCCTGGATTAATATCAACTTACCTTTCGAGAATTCTTCAACTAAAGTCTGAATGAATGAACTATCACATCGTATTCATTGGTTGTTGTTGTTGTTTCTTTATTTTACTTCACCATATGAACAGGCAGGACTGCCTTCTCACCAAGGATATTGGCCCACGGCTCTCACAAAATGATGAAAATGTTTAAAATGTGTATGAAGGAGAAAGGAACGGAAAAGAAGATGAAATGAAAGGAAAGAAAACAGTAGTTATTAATTTTCTGCGGGGAAGGGGCTATGAAATGGGTATTATCATAGTTGATGAGAGAAGTATGATAATATTCTCGGTTTTTGAACTATCATTTTCGTATTCATTGGTTTGGGAGAAAGACGCGAACGTGAAAAGTGTGAAGAAAACAATTACTTCCGCCTACAGGACTTGCACCGGGGACCTTTGCTTGAGGGCGGCGATGCTCTAACCACTGAGGTATGGTAAGGCTATCATCCGAGCAGAAGCCATTTAACAATTTCTTCAAACTTCAAAACTCAAGCTTTCTGTGAATCTACACAGCCAAGTGGCAAGCAAACCTTACTGTCCCTCCAACACTTCACGTACAAATTCGCACGCGGAGAGTCCCAAGTCATAACACGAGCCGCAATCAGCGAGAACGATCCTTAGAGGTTTCGTAATTTGTTCGAGAAAAAGGTCGATTTGTGACGTTCAAGGAGTTTTAGATCACACTGTGAACAGCGTGACGAGTTCTTTACTTCTTGAACTCCTTGCTTGACAAGTTTAAGTAAATGTTTTGAAGTCAATGGAAGTGGTGACGAGTGGCGACTCAAGTGTTGCTCGATCTTGATGGGATGAAAAGCTGCTCCCAGAGCACCCGCAACGGGTATTGCGTACAGATTGAGCATGGCCGGAAGTGTATGCTGAAATTGTCGCTGAAATTCAGAGATCCAGTTAGGGGCCGTCCAAGTTTACCAATGTTATTTTCAAAACGAAATGTTTTCGTTTGTGGGTGGGTGGGTTTGATGGAGTTTCGTTTTGAAAATAATTATTGATGCTGATGAAGAATGCCCAGTTACTTCTGGGTGTCGAAAATTGGCATCAATATGTTATTGGAATTCGTTTTACCTGCAGAGAAGGTGGTTGGGTGGGTGGGGGCTGAAAATTACTAAAACTTTTCGTTTTGTAAAAACAATCGGTAACCCCGGACGGCTCCTTAGGGGACATCCGTAATTATCGATCTTTTTCACGAAACGAAAAAGTTTCGTTTATGGGTAGGTGGGTAGTGACCGGTTTCGTTTTGAAAAAACATCGAAAGCGGAAAAATCAACGCGCACTGCATGCATACTTTGAAGTAGATCGACAGTGGATCTACGTCGCACGGCCAGGCAAGTGCTGCATGGATGCACTGATACCACTCTGTACTCAGTGCGGTCGTGAGTTCCTTTCGTCCTCGGATGACTTCTGCGACGAGGACCTAGCAGTCATTCGCTCTGGGACCGACGACAGATAGTCCATACTTCGTTCCAGCCGTCGATGCAAGAGAATTTCAAATTACGGAGCAGGGCGCACGCCAAGTAAATTCTCACGCAAATATGGGGAGCGCCAGCCGCTGAAGACGATGTCGTCGTAATGTACCTGGAAGAATCTGGTCGTGCTTGTGGTGGGGAAGCCATGGAGAGTGATCCCCGTGTCAACAGTCTTCCAGAGACGGAAATTTAGGCCATCGACTTTCTACGTACCTGATTGACGGAAGCGCAGCGCAGCGTGTGTGCGACCTTACGGAGCTTTCCGAAAGCGATTCTGGGGCGATGCTGCTCTCATTTGCGAGCGAGGCACGACCACTGAAGTCTGTGATAGCTATGGCGTTTGTTTCCGCTCCGAAGTCGACTTGTTTTGGCAGTATCATGTCGATGTCGGAACTCTGACGATTTGATGACTTATTGTGTACTATTCCTGTGTTTAGACGTAGAGGTTTTTTTTTTTTTTACAAAGACCACTTAATGCCAAACATGAGATGCAGCTAGGGGAAGCACGCACAACCTGAATCGTGGCAATGGTGGTGAGGTTTAGAGAGAGAGAGAGAGAGAGAGAGAGAGAGAGAGAAAGAGAGAGAGAGAGAGAGAGAGAGAGCGAGAGAGAGAGAGAGAGAGAGAGAGAGAGCGAGAGAGAGAGAGAGAGAGTCTTGATAACCTCAATCACAGACGACTCAATACCCGGGAGGGAGCACAGCAGTTTCGTCTCGACCTCTGAGAGCCCCTTGAGGGCGGCCTTTGTAGCTGGGGGCATGGCCGCCAGAGGTGGGTCAGCCCTACTACACGATACTAACTAACTAATACTGCTAGTGGTCCTCTTGGCCACGCCGACGGGCTGCCAGAGACTGAAAAACTGCGGAGCTCAAAAATTTGCTTCCACTTCAGTAAACTTCAAAAAAGCTGTATCGGTGCCAATTATTTAGCAGCGTACGTGTGTGGTAGGTGAAAATAAAATTTAAAATGTTTCCATGGTCAAGAAGTACCGGTAGTACCAGACTTCCAAGAAAACATAACTGACTTGCACAATCATACAAAATGTGGCCTCGCTGTGAGTTTTTGGCATCCTTCTAAAATGTTATGGATTTCATATTTTTTTATTTTTTATTTTTGGGTACGATGGCGGGCGGGAGCAAATTTGTAGCTCCTGGCTCAGCAGCATCTTTTCTCTTCCCCAAGGATCCAGAGTGGCCCAAGGACCACGTTTTCTTCATTGAGGAGCTATCCAAGAATGGAGTGAAGCCAGAGGAGTTGCTTCTAGTGGACTTACACGGAAAGCCAGGTTGGTGTGTAGTAACGTTGTCCTGCCCAGCTGTGAGAGATAGGATCGCGGCAAGTGGAGTCCGGATCGTCGGTAAGGATGTGCATGTTATTGTTGGAGGCAGCCAAGTCACTGTGGTGTCCTTGTTCGGCTGTCCCTTGCATTTACACGATGGAGCGTTAATCAATTCTTTGGAGGCACATGGGAAAGTTTTCGGTCAGCCGACGAGGAAAACAGTCAACCATGGAGATTATGCTATCGAAACAGGAACCAGGCAGATTCGAATCAGTTTGCAGAAAGGAGTACCGAGTACGCTGAGAGTAGGTAGTGTCACTGTACGTACATGGTACCCTGGCCAAGTACAGACATGCTACCTCTGTACGCAGACTGGCCACGAGGCAAGGTACTGTCCAACACGCAAGAATAGCAACCAGGCGTACGCAGGGGCCGAGGGTCAAAGCAGCCATACCCAGGCAACCCCAAACACGCATGCAGGAGAGAAAGCACTGTAGTCACAGGTCACACAAGGTCAGAGCAATACGCAAGAACGGCATGGAAATACCGTAGCGAACACAAATGAAAGTGCTGAAGGCGGACAACAGGAAAAAGACGCATCACCCCAGGCCGGGGAGAAATACACCCGACCGAACACAAGGGAAAGCACCCCCTCGACGGGATCTCAGAAACCTCACAGCAGGAAAACGATACCTCCAGCACAGAGCAGTATGAAGAGACAAACCGTACATATGCCTCCGCTGTTGTTGAGCGGCATCACAGGCACCCTGACTCCAACAGCGCGGAACAAGCGACTGGCGATGAGTCTCTGCCCCAGGAAAGCCGGTACGTGCAAGATGAACAACAATCTGTGGACTCAGCCAATCCTCCCCAAGGGCTGCAGCAGCAACAGCAGCAGGCCTCTACACCTGTTGCTCCATCGCTGCCACCACCATCCCGAGGTAAAGCCGCCCACTCATCTCCAGATGAAGAAGGTTTTACCCTAGCATCGGGAAAGCACACCTTCGCACCCCATGTCCTGACCCCCACCCAGCTGACCCCCGAGCAGCAGCCAGCATTCAATGTCGACATACAACAGCAATGGGCAAAGCAGGCCAGCGCGAAAGAGATGGCCGATGTTGCCAAACGAGTAGCCGCAAGTCATCGACGGCACTTGAGTAAGTAAGCATCCTAGTAATAGTGGTCAGGAACATTTTTGCGCATATCAATCTGTATTCTACTACTGTGCTGATTCTGCCGACACTCTTACAGGCGTCTCTTAATCCCCTAGCACCCAGCTTTTTCCCCTCTAAGTCAAATCTAACCAGGCCTACCAGTATATGTCCTACTCACGATGCAGAACCCCTCCCTGCCCTTCTTGCTGATGTGACATCTAGCCATCCACCCTACACGCCCATAACACATTCATTTCACCTTAGGATAGGCCAACTCAACTGCGAAAGCGCCACTCATAAGATCCCAGTCATTGAATCGCTACTACACACTGCGTCCCTTGACCTCCTATTCCTCTGTGAGACGTGGTTCTACCAATCACTGCCGGATGCAGCCATCTCAATTCCCGGATACAGCCTTCTGCGTAAAGATAGAGACGGTGCCCGACACTCCGCGATAGGCGGAGGACTTGCTGTTTATATTCGACAATCGCTTATGTGCCATTTCCAACGGCGGACCGACCTTGAATGCAAACTGGAGCACATTTGCGTGGAATTCATAGAATCGCAGAACAGTCGAAAGAATACATTCCACATGTTTTACAGGCCCCCTCACCGATCATCAGCAGAAAAACAAAACTTTTTTGTGTCCTTCCAGTCCACCATTGCCAACGCACTGTCAGCCTCAGGCACGACAGTCATTCTCGGTGATTTCAATGCCAAACTCCGACAGTGGAACGCCACAGATGTTGATACGGCAGAGGGCAAACAGCTAGCAGGATTGTTAGACGACCTTGCACTACAGCAAATTGTCCCAAACACCGCAACGCGATACTCAGCTACGGGTAGCCAGTCATCACTTCTCGACCTGGTTATCACAGACGCAGAGCATCGTATATCCGACCTTGAAGTCCTAGATCCGCTATCAGACCACTGTCCCATAATCTTTAAATATCTCTCAGGAAAGCACACCCCAAAGCACCCGCCGCCCCGCTTTGTACCAGACTACGCGAACACTGACTTTCAATCTCTACGACAGAAACTTTCATCTCTTCCACTCCGGGAGTGTATGCTCGGTGCTTCCACCATCGAGAGTGCGTGGTGGGCATGGGAGTCATGCATCACACAAGCCATTGCCAGCTGCTTAGCGTACAGACGAGTTTTATCTCGAAGACAGCAAACCAAGCCTTGGTTCACCCCGCATCTGCATCACCTTCATCTCCAGAAGCAGCGCCTTTTCCGTGCCGCCAAGCGCCACCAAACAGTAGCATACTGGTTAACCTACAAGGCCCAGAGGAATGCATATCAGAACCAGTTAAGAAATGCCAAGACCCTGTACTTCAAGCGCCTCAGTGAGAATATTCACGATGAGCAAGATGCCCACCTTTGGTGGAAGAAAGCCAAGACACTTGCCAACATCTCCTGTAAGAAAGATAACGTTCCTGACCTAACGTGTGAGGGCTACACTGCACAGAGCGAACCAGAGAAAGCAGAAATGCTCGCGAAGGTATTTGAGCGCCAGTGCACTCCTGCTCACGGTACAGGTCCAATACCAGCACCAGCCGACGACTGTCCGAATGAAGTATTCTCTCTGCCAGTCTTGGCCGAATCCTCAGTGTACCGCGTGCTCCGAAGGCTCCCGCAGCATAAGGCAACAGGCGGGAACATCTCGAACAGGATCCTCCGAGAGATCGCGCCATGTATAACGTCCTCTGTTACCAACCTGTTTAACGCTAGCCTCACCTTAGGTGAGTTTCATAGTGCCTGGAAGCTGGGAACAGTAATCCCCATATTTAAAAATAAAGGTAACCCGTGTGATCCCTCCAACTACCGCCCTATAACCCTACTCCCAGCTATTGCGAAAGCGCTAGACAAGATTGTCGCCACCAAATTCGGTCACTATCTCGAGGTCAACAACATCATTGTCCCGGAACAGTTCGGCTTTGTCCGTGATCGCTCCACAGTTGACCAGCTGATACAGCTATGGGACCAGGCTGAAAAAAAAAAAAAGACCCAAGTGCCATCAGTATGTGTGGCACGTGTTGTGAGCTGCCTTTGGAGTGAAAAACTTGTCAGCGCCTTCTAGGTTCAGCCTGGTCCCATAGCTCAGTGGTTAGAGCATTGCTCATGACAAGCAGGGTCCCAGGTTCGAGTCCTGGTGGGTCTGGCGTTTTTTTCTCTTTTCAGGCAGTTCACTTCCCCGACTGAACCTTTGAATATGAAGTTCTCCCAATCCTTTCCAAATTTAATCACTTTCTTTCACCTCTGGTAGTTTCCAGAAACTGACCGTGGTTGGTCCCCTGGGGGAGGGAAAAAGACCCAAGTGCCATCAGTATGTGTGGCACGTGTTGTGAGCTGCCTTTGGAGTGAAAAACTTGTCAGCGCCTTCTAGGTTCAGCCTGGTCCCATAGCTCAGTGGTTAGAGCATTGCTCATGACAAGCAGGGTCCCAGGTTCGAGTCCTGGTGGGTCTGGCGTTTTTTTCTCTTTTCAGGCAGTTCACTTCCCCGACTGATCCTTTGAATATGAAGTTCTCCCAATCCTTTCCAAATAATAATAATAATAATAATAATAACTCAGTGAGTTTGTATATTATTATTATTATTATTATGGAGTTGGCTTTATGTCATGAGTGAAATAAAGCCAACTCCATAATAAAAATAATAATATACAAACTCACTGAGTAACTATTACTCGCCGGTAAAGGGTTCATAGTGCTTTCATGCGAAGGATATGTGTGTGTTGTAACAGCCAATCAAGATCATGTTCTGCACAAAGTCTCAAGTCAATTATTTTTTTCGTTTCAAGGGGGTGGGTCATACTTCAAAGTAACTTAACTTTTTCGTTTCATGAAAAAGATCGATAATTAGGAACGGGCCCTTAGTCCGGGGTGCACTGGAAATCGTAGAAGTGGACGCCACTTGCCCCGTGCGTGGACGTGTGCACAATAATCGCAACTGGGTTAGAAGCATGGTCTCTTCATATACAAGTTGTGACCAGCAATGCATCCCACTGCACGCAAGAACTGCTGTTATTCCAGTGCATGAACTTGGCGATCAACAGGCAGTATTTTCCAGAGGCATGGCTTATGTATGAGCAACAATTTCGAAGGCCTGTCGCTTCACATCGGCGATAGTAGGGGAAGAGTGTACTCTTCCCCTACTATCGCTGAAGTCGCACCAATCTCTTCTTCACATTGTTGTCCCCATCGCGTGCTTGCGAATTAGATGGTTCGGAGGCAACAATATTGTGAATGGCCAACGGTCCTCAGCGCTTTTTTAGCACCTCCATGAGTGACACTGACTCACGCTGCTATTTTGCGTTCACGAGGTGTGTGTCGCGCTGGAAACGGAGCGTCTCTGTATGTTTGTATCCCAGGTGATGTTTGTGCCTGGAGAGCACTATACAAGTGGTGCTTTGCAGGCACAATCTTCCTCAGCCTACTCATTCAGTCAAACTCAACTCATGAGGGGTGGATTCTCTTTGTATTGAGCAGGGAGTGGTCCTTTCTTGCAGGATTGCCGAGTGGACTGTTCAATGGACTTCTCGTGTGCTCTGGATGGCAGTCGTGAGTCAGTCAAGTGAGAATTCAAGTCGGCAGGAAAACCGCGGGCTCCCATTTAGGAAGCAACACATTTTTTCCCCAACTATCGCTGAAGTCGCACCAACTTCTTCTTCACATTGTTTCATTTTAATTGTTTTATACATGGTTATGAGTGCACAATTATTTGTATGTATCGCTATTTTACGACTAATGTCTCCTTGTCGGTTATTTAAGGTGGCAGAGTACCCAAATATTCACTGAAAATCGAATTTGCAAATTCGTATCGAGTGCTACGTCAGTTGAAAGAGCATGAATAGTAGCAAAATCTCTGAAAAAATTTTGTCTCGATCTGACCAGCCGGTCAAGAGCTATGGCCGAAAATGTGCCCTTGCAAGGAAAGATTTTGGTTGCACGCTGTCATTTGAGCCGCAGCCAGCAAAGATGGTACTATAGGGTGAATTTTTGGAAAACGGTTTTTGCTCCAAAACACTCTCTTCATTATGTTAACTATCATTTTTGATAGTCTGAACGTAGTCTAAGATGCTGGGGGTGGTTAAATACCACTATATGTACAAGGGTGTCCAGATTGGCAATTGCTGTCAGCTTACTTCTGCATTAGAGCTAGTTATAAGTCCTCTGCCATGCCCTCGGCCTCTTCTTGGCCTGTGGCATTGCTCCAGGGTGCTTTGGAGTCCACCTGGTGGCAAGGTTGTGGGCAGGCCGCTTGCAGCGACAGCAGCAGAGTTGGTGGACGAGCGCATGAGCCTTATATCAACCTCATCTGCTTGACAGTGCTTCGTCATGCAAACGACACCAGGAGATTCCCGTGCAAACTTGAAGTGCTGGAAAGGTGTTATGCGTGAAATCGGCGTGAACATCTTGTCCAGGTGTTTATCCCACGCGTACCAGGTCCAATTGTAGCGTTCTGCTAGGTTGCCTTTGCAGGGGGACTCCACTGCTTGGACGACATCTGCCATAGAAAAATTTCGGAGGCTCGGAATTTCTGCTTCAAACAGCCGAACGTGGCGTCGACACTACATCTAGTTTGACCAACTCGCATGAAATAAATTTGAATGCTGGTATTTAGGCCTGATAGCACACGCCAGCTGAAGTATGCCATGACTGATCGGTTCTTGTTCTGCCCAACGCAGTTATCAGCAGGAAACATCAAGGATGGCTCCTTGGAACGCTTCTCCAAATAATGGTGGAGCATGCTGATAACCGCGTTGGGACCATGAGGAAGCCATCCACCACAGTCAATGCTCTCTGCTTCATTGAACAAGTAATCTACTTGCTGATTGCGTGCCTCATCACAAATTCCAAATAGTTGTATCTTAAATCTGGACTTGAAATACAATGGGCCCACCTGGCGAGTGTGCTTAGGTAGCTCAAGCTGTTGGGCGAAGTCGAAAGTGGTGTGGGTAGAAGATGCCTGTGTATCTGTATCCGTTGTTTGGCTTTAATAGCTCATCCCTGGCATCACTAATTGATTTGGTGTAGTACTGCCGTTATTCATCAGCCTCCTGGATGTGAGCTGAAAGTAGCTCCACAGCCAGGTGGGTGGTCTCCTCTGTCTTTGCATGCCTGACATTCTCACGCAGCTCCTCACAGCGTGCGCAAACATCAGATCTCTGCTTCATGATGCATATATCTGGAGTATAAGCTTTCCAAAGCCGTTTGAACGTGGTCAGACTTATAGGATGAGCACCTTCAGAATCACAGTATAGACAATGAATTTCTTTCTTTGTACAACTAGCAGGAAGATATGTGGGCGCCTTTGCTGCGCGTCCCCTGGGTGCCGCTGGTTGTGGCATTCCATAACGAGATGCATAGTGTTTGACAACCTGCACAACATGGTCAGCCACTGCAGTAGGTAAGATGTTGGGCGGGGGAATGTCCTTACTCTTGCTGCTC
Organism: Sycon ciliatum; assembly: GCF_964019385.1. Lineage (NCBI taxonomy): Eukaryota > Metazoa > Porifera > Calcarea > Leucosolenida > Sycettidae > Sycon > Sycon ciliatum. The sequence goes on along the minus strand of NW_027044838.1, from coordinate 3,739 downwards.
TGTGGCGTTGTAAGTAGATGCTCAGCGTCTTCTTGTAATTTACGTAGTAGAGTATGCGACAATCCATGTGCATCTTGGACCACTTCACGGCAGACGACAACACCAAGCATTGCACACGTGAACGAAAATTTGCGAGAACTTGCAGTTGCAGCCCCAGCGCTGGGGCTAGATATTTTCATTATCGCGCAAGTTCGCCCAGCACGTACCGCTTCCGCTCACTCCTCTTCATTGCTCTCAAGTTACATACCAGTTCCTCGAGCTGGTCCGAAGGTAGCTTGGTCCAATGATTCACTTTGCATTTGCAACCGATGTCCAGTGCGTCGCGTATCATCGCCGCTGCCGCTCCACTTCCTGCACTCGTTCCATCGCTAGTGGTATCCTCTGCATCGCTGAAATACTCGTCATCGCTGCTCTGCGACTCCAGTGGAAAACAGGTCCGCTTTTCTGCAGGTGTGTCCGAATCTGAGTCGTCTGAGCCAGACGATTCGGCGATCGTATCAGTGCTGTTTAGGCCGTAAAAACTTTCGTCATGCTCCCGTAGCGCAGCTTGGTCGTCAACGCTCGCACCGCAAATTTCTAGGGTTTGTCTTCTACTCGTGCATGCCATTACACTCTGTGGCTTCTCTACTTTCAGTACGCGTCTTGCATGCACTCACACTTGTTGAAAGATGAAGTTGCGCCACTTGATACCTTGTCAAGATGAAAACTAATAATCTTGAAGCGATCCTCATCAAGGAAACAACTCGTAAAAAGAACAAAATCATCTCAACTCAAAAAGATTTTTCAATTCCGAACTTCAAACTCCCATTCTGAACAATTTTCGTATTTTTCCATAGTACCTTTTCTGCTGCCGTGCTCAATTTTGTTTCCAGCACTGTATTTGAATGTGAGCAGACCGTGCGCAACTTGTCATATCGTGGAAACACGCGAAAATGTGCAGAATGTTGCTCCAAAAACCACGTTTTGGGCTGCAAGGGGGCCGGGCTAAGCCCGCCCGCCGCCATGCAAATCCCCGCCATGCAGAAGGACTTTTGCCAGCACCCTCGTGACGTTGCAGATATGTGGCTGGATTATTGTAGTTGACGTTGATTTAGTGAATTTGGCAAGTTTGAGTCGTGTCGAGAAGTCAGGTAGGATTCAGTACTAGGCAGTAGTGGAACGTGAGTGGTAGTCTTTACCGGTTTCTGAGGGTATCCTGGATTTGGTGTGCAGCGCTGTAGAAATGGCTTGCTGTGGAGGTCCCAGCACTGGATGTTGTATCAAAGGTACGACTTCGTAGCACATGCTAAACCTAAAAGAATTCATAAATTGACTTGGGTCTGTGTGAGTCTGTGAGAGAACGCCCACTCGTTTTGTTGTGAGAGATTCCAGGGCAACGTTGAGGGGCCCTACCCCACCACCCATGGCTGCTTCTGGACTTGTTTAGGTTGGGTCCCGCGCACGGACAGAATGGGCACGAAAGTGTGAAAAATTTTGTAAATACATTTGTTTGGCTCCTGGGTGGCTCGCACACCGTGGCACTATGCCGGAAATTTGAGTTTTTCCGGCCTGTAAAGCCTGTCAGTGAGGCGCAAGAACTTGTTAATCATGTCCTTAGAGCCAACATAGTGGCAGGAGTGTGTGGTCAAAATGTCACTCAAATCCCTTGAGAAACCCCAAAGTTACGATCAATTGAATGCCATATGAAATTTATGGGTAGGCTGCCCCTTAAACACTACAAGTATGTTTTGCTTTAGCTCTATAAGCTGTTGTTCTTTGACATTTTCCAATTATTCTCTGTACTTACGAATGATGGGAAGGGAACGAAAAAGTTCTGTTACAAAATTGGCTTTACTAGACTCTGTTGATTTCGTCGGTGCTGATACTTCTTTCCTAATTGGATGCGGCTCCAATTTTTGTTCTTTTACCTTTTATAAATTGGCCAAAGCAATCAAAGAGCATTTACAGGACAGCTTACGCAAACATTTTGGTACACATGTACTTGTCGTATTGCTGGTACATGTAACTTGAGCATCGCCAATCAGTTGGAAACCATGGTGGCAACGAATAGTGAACTGAGGCGCCGTTCCTTCTACGTGGCCATTCTGTATTGTCGTTGATATAGTGTTCTTACAATGAAAGATTTCTGTAACCAGAGAAAACACATATAAAGTTCTAAATGATATGTACACCAATCAACGATATCAGGTGACAACAAATGAAATCAATTTTCAACCAGAAAGTAACCACGCAATCAAAAAAGAAGCAAGTCCTGCTGATCCATATTCACAATTTTTTTAATTCTTATTCTGCCTGAACAAGGTCGTCTCCATTCTAGTCGACATGGTCATCGTCAGCTTCTTTCTCATTCTCCTCCTCATCATCAACATCAACAGCCACAGGAACGTCAAAGAGAGCCTCAAGATTATCAGTGGATGCGTCATTGGCACCGGTAGTGACAACATCATCGTCACGTTCATCAACAACACAACATGTAGTGACAACAATGGACATATCTTCAGTATCAACATCAACATCAACCTCTTCAGGAACGCCAAGAACGGCAAGGACTACCAGGTCGGTTTCGTTATCACGTAACTCCAAAGCATGTGCTGGTTCTGATAGTGTTCTTAGGGTGTATGAATCTTCCGTTGCTAACCATCTTGTTCGGAATAGTGATTTTCGCTCTAGATGTACCGATGATTGTTTTTCCGGTTGGTCTTGTTCAAATAGTCAAAGGTATTTGACTGTATTGGAGTAGATCTGCATCTTTACCACCGATCTTATGCAGGCAGAAATTTGTTTACATTGAAATTGTTTGTGAATTCTGATCAGCAGTTCTCGCTTCTTTTTGGATTGTAAGGTTACTTTCTGGTTGTGAATTTATCTCATTTGTTGTCACCTGTTATCATTGATTGGTGTAATTTTCTTTCAGCTCTCATTGCTCGCGCCAGATAGGGTCTAAATTACTACTTGCATTGTGCGTACTCGGAAGGAGTTGTGGTTGCTCGTGAGAGTGCTCAATACACCAAGGTGCAGAGCCTAGTACACACACTTGAGAGGACGAAAAGCGTTTCTTCTGTAACTCTGAGTTTCACGGTTTTAACCGATCATCAGACAGCAACTTGACTACAATTTTCAGAAGATAAGATTGATATAGGCTGCAAGCTTGGATCATAGCGCGAATGGATGATCCGGGCTGATGGTGTAATTGTAAAAATGCGTGAGTTGGTTGATGGGGTGCAAAAATAGGCGCAAAAAAAGAATACACTTTAGGCCTAGGCTCATGCGACCACATGTTCTTCTGAGGGAGGCAAGAAGAAGGACAATTCGGTAATTATGAGCAGCACATCACCTGCGACTGCATTGTGCGTATATATATTCTATTGAGTTTGGAATTAGTTTTGATTCGGCGGTAATCCTTCTGAGGACATGGCCAGAAAACGTTCAAGGACCAAGCTTTTATACATGAAAACAAGTTAAGCTGATGGTGGTTGTACTGCGGAGTGCGCAGCTTACTCTATTTATTGCGTGAATTTTGTTTCTTTCTCCACGTAAGCGTTTTAATAACAGTTAGGTAATACATTTGTGGATTCGTCAAGCAAATGAACTCACGTAAGCATATCGGTATCTTTGTGCTCTCAGTGGCGCTGGTACATGTAACCCGAGGTTCACCGATTAACTTGTAACCTGAGTTGCAGCTCGCGGTAAATACTGGTGCATTTCCAGAAAGCGTTCCACGAAAAATTGTAAGGGATGA